>NW_028030957.1:0-574 GCF_054177405.1 Leptonychotes weddellii
ATTGAGATATCTCTTAGATAAAGTATAGTTAATCTTTTCTTATATAGAGAAGGAGGCTTCCTCTTGCACGGTGTGCTAGGCAGGGTGGTTTTGAAATTGACCAAAGCTTAAGGTAGAACCTTTGCATTTCTATTGTCACTTGTCCGAGGACTGACTTTATCACAGATTTCTAACAAAACAACCACTGATTTTTTTTTTTTATTCTTGCTATGTAAAATAATATTCTGAGTGCTTTCATGCATATTATCTCATGTGATTCCCTGTGGAAACAGCCGGACAGGTGTAACCATGTGTAGATGAGAAATAGTAGGAAAATTGGGATTTGACCCTGAGTCTTGCATTTCTAGTCCTGTGCTCTTTCCATTCTCCATTTTATCCTCTAATGTATTTTCCTCTTTTGTTGATAATGCTGTCATGTTTTCTAGTTCAGCCTAGTAAGCAGGAATTGATGGATCAAGATAAAAGTTCTCTCTCTTTTTTTTTTTATTCTTATGTTAATCCCCATACATTACATCTTTAGTTTTAGATGAAGTGTTCCATGATTCATTGTTTGTGCATAACACCCAGTGCTCCA
>NW_028030958.1:0-574 GCF_054177405.1 Leptonychotes weddellii
TGCAAACAATGAATCATGGAACACTACATCAAAAACTAATGATGTAATGTATGGTGATTAACATCACATAATAAAAAAAAAATATACTGGGAAAAAAAGATTAATTCATCCACAAATTAGCTCAGCTAGGACAAGTAGCAGAACTGAGCTATGAACCAGAGTTCTGGCTACAAAGTCAAGGCCCTCAGCCACAACACTGGGCAATCAGAAGAACATTCCACTTAATTAAGATCCAATAGTTGTTCTTGAGGTGCAGCTGAGTCAGTATCCTCTGCCTCAGGCCCTGCTCAGCCACATTCTGTTCTTCCTAATGAGAAAGACACACAACCAAATGGACTACTCCCTCCCCAACACTGATCAGAGATTTTATCGTCATAAAAGAATCCTCTCCAACCCCAGTGATCCTAAGGCTGGGATGGAAAATAGCTAATCTTTACCAAAGACTTTTTTTTTAAATAAAACTTTGATATTGAAAAAAAATACATATTTACTCTAAAAAAAAAAAAACCTGTAAAGCTCAGGTAAGTGATAACCACTGTTAACATTTTTATATATTTCCTTCCTCTCTATTCTT
>NW_028030959.1:0-10354 GCF_054177405.1 Leptonychotes weddellii
CTATTTTTATTGGTTTTGAGAGGGGTTCTCTGTGCATCCTGGATTTTGATGCCTGTTTCCTTCCCCAAATTAGGGAAGTTCTCTGCTATAATTTGCTCCAGTATACCTTCTGCCCCTCTCTCTCTTTCTTCTTCTGGGATCCAAATTATTCTAATGTTGTTTCATCTTATGATATCACTTATCTCTCGAATTCTGCCCTCATGATCCAGTAGTTGTTTGTCTCTCTTTTTCTCAGCTTCTTTATTTTCCATCATTTGGTCTTCTATATCACTGATTCTCTCTTCTGCCTCATTTATCCTAGCAGTTAACACCCCCATTTTTGATTGCACCTCATTAATAGCCTTTTTGATTTCGACTTGGTTAGATTTTAGTTCTTTTATTTCTCCAGAAAGGGTTTCTCTCCAACTTCCATGCTTTTTTCAAGCCCAGCTAGTATCTTTAAAGTCATGATTCTCAACTCTAGATCCTACATCATACTAATGTCTGTATTGAGTGGGTCCCTGGCAGTCGGTACTACCTCTTGTTCTTTTTGTTGAGATGTTTTTTTCCATCTTGTCATTTTGTCCAGAGGAAAATAGATGAATGAGAGAACAAAATGCTAACAGGGTAACAACATCCCCATAAAATATACTCTAAACAAATCAGAAGAGACCTGAAGCCGGGGGAAAAGAAAAGGAAAGAAAGAAGAAAGAAAAAGAAAAAGATAAAAGCAAACAAAAACAGAACGAAACAAAAAAAAAATATGATCAAATATGATCAGGCTGGTGCATAGATCAGTGCCACACACTAGATTTTGGGTGTATTTTGGTCTGTTAGAAGAAAGTGCCTCCCAAAATTTTAAAGAAAAACTTATATATGTACAAAAATAAGGGTTGATATGATGAAGGGATGGGATATGACTGTAAAGATGAAAATTACAAAATATTTTATAAAAGGAATTGGTAAGTTTGAAAAAAGAAAAGAGGATTAAAAAAAAGGGGAGAGAATGTGATCAGGCAGGAGACTAGAACAGAGCCATATGCTAGAGATTTAGGGTATATTTTGATCTATTAGAAGAAACCATCTCAAAATTTTAAAGAGAGAACAACCTATTTATATGCCAAAAATAAGGGTAATTCCTATGAAGGGATAGAATATGATTCTAAAATGAAAAATAAAAATGTTTTTTTTAAAAAAAGGGATTGATAAGATGTTGGTTGAAAAAGGGAAAAAAGAAAAATTGAAAAAAAAATTAAAAAAAAATTAACTTTGAAATACTAAAGAATCATGGGGAAAAAAGCCATGAATTCTATGTGCAGTATTCCCCTAGCGCTAGCGTTCTGCTGTTCTCATTGATCGGTAAACTTGGTCTTGGCTGCCTGTTCTTGCTGATCTTCTGGGGGAGGGGCCTGTTGCCATGGTTCCCAAATGTCTTTGCTGGAGGCGGAATTGCCCCACCCTTGCCGGTCCGGGGTAAGGAATCTGCTCGGGTTTGCTCTGGAGCTTTTGTTCCCTGCAAACTTTCCGTACAGCTTTGGAGGAGGAGAGTGAAAATGGTGGCCTCCCAACCTCTGCCCCGGAGGAGCCGAGAATCGGGGCCCCACTCCTCAGTGAGCCCCCAGAGAAAAGCAGTCAATCACTCCCATCTCCCCCGTCTCCAGCTGCACTCCGTGCTCACCCGGCCTGTACTGAGCATTTCTCTCTCTGGCACCCGACTTGGTGTGGAGTCTCCAAACCCAGCAGATCCTTGCGGTGCGCTTCCGCACCGCTCCTCCCGGGGGAGGAAGGGGAGTCTTCCTGGGTCTGCCGCTTTTTGGGTCCCTGCTGGAGGAGCAGTGGCCTGACTGTGCCCCAGATCATGGTTTATGGCTACCCCAAGCTGAGAGCCCATGCCTCAGCTCATCTCTGCAGCTGGCTTCCCCGCTCCGATACCTGGGAGCTCTGCCACACTCAGGCACCTCTGTCTTTCTGTGACCCCAAGGGTCCTGAGACCACACTGTCCCAGCGAGGGTTCTACCCCCTGCTTAGCCACCAGAGGGACATTCCTCAGCGGAGCAGACTTCTAAAAGTTCTGATTTTGTGCTCCACTGCTCTATCACTTGCCAGTAGCAGCTGATGGAGGCCCCCTCCCCCACCGTCTATCCTCCCGAATATTGCCTCGGATTCACTCTTCTGCACGTCCTACCTTCCAGAAAGTGGTTGCTTTTCTGTTCAGAGAGTTGTTGCTATTCTTTTCTTCAATCTCCTGTTGAGTTTGTAGGTGTTCAGAATGGTTTGATCCCTATCCAGCTGAATTCCTGAGACCAGAGGAAATCCAGGTCTCCTACTCCTCTGCCATCTTGCTCCGCCCCTGGATTCTCTCTTTTGCTAAACATATTTTCACATCTCTACAGTGCCTAGTACTGTGCTTTGTATATGAGAAGTGCTCAATGAATCTATTTCAAAGAACTAAAAAATGAAGTTTAAAGTGAAATAAACTGCATTACAATAGAATATATTTAGAAACTTTATATTTTTAAGTAAAAGATGGAAAAAGTAGCTCAGGAGTATATTAAATATGAGTCATGTGTTGGCTGTAAATGTGCTCTAATCTACCTAAAACTAGAGAAAATAGTGAAAGTTCTTGTTTGCAAAGGAGTTTGAATATTTTCCTTTTCTCTATCTCATCCTCCTCCTCTTCCTTCTCCTCCTCATGCATCTTCTCCTTCACTTTTCTTGTATCTCTTTTTCTTCTAATTTGCCGTGTCGTTCCCTGTTATGCAAATAGCCCCAAGAACTGTGTTGGCCATATAGTAAACACCACTACATATTGTTTGAATGAACTCTTCCCTGGAAGCTATGGGTTCTTGAATGTCCTCCCCTTAAGCATTAAACTCTGGGAATGACATGATGGAATGTCTGTTCTCCAAAAACTCTTTAGCAGTAGATTAGACATGGGCAAACCCAGATACAGAAAGACAAGTTAGGTACTGTTTCATAATTGTGGTGAAAAGTAATGAGGACCTGAATAAAAAATGACTGGGCATGCATGGGGATGACCATTATTACAGGTAACAAGAAAGTAAAACATGATTATGTGACTGATTACATGAGGTTGGATGGGTGAAAAGATAAAGCCCAGGATATATCTGTCAGATCTTTGGCTTGAGCAACCAACTAGTTGACAGTTTTGATTCTTAAGCAAAGAACGAGGAACATGCCAGGTCAATGGATGTTGAATTTAGTTTGGGATCTATCTGAGTGCAAAACTTTCATAATGACCCAGCGACATTTTGAAGGCAGACTTAACATTAGTATGCAGAGTGGGTTTATAGGCCTACCAGGAAGTCCTAGAATCTCTCCCCTGTTAAATGACGATGATACTTTAATAATTAATATTTAACAATCTTCTCATAATCTGACTCTTTCAGAAAATGAATAAATGAAATGAGCTTCATAATTTTGCAGTGATTATAGAGTTGTCGAGCTTACCTCTTTATGAAGTTGGACATTTTATAGTATATAAAATACTTTCTAAATTGGATACAATAGCTTGCATTTGTAGAGTTTTTTGTGTGCACATTTTATATTCCTTCTTTATGGTAAAATTCATGCCTTTGATTTATTAGTACCCACAAAATTGTCCTATATAGAAAATACATATTTTTTATTTTTTTTATTTTTATTTGTTTTTTTAAAGATTTTATTTATTTATTTGACAGAGAGAGAGATCATGAGAGAGGGAATACAAGCAAGGGGAGTGGGAGAGGGAGCAGCAGGCTTCCTGAAGAGCAGGGGGCCCAATGTGGGGCTCGATCCCAGGACTCTGGGATCATGACCTGAGCCGAAGGCAGATGCTTAATGACTGATCCACCCAGGTGCCCCCAAAATACATATTTTTTAAAACTCTGATACCAAAGCTAAGGAAAACAGCACCTACAGAAAGTCTTTGAAGCTGTGAAGCTTCAAAAGGTTATTTTTTTCTTCCCATATATTAAACAAAAGGCCACTATTTTCTACTATCCTAGGAAATGAACTAAAGTAACTTATCAACCTATTCAGAGGTATATACTTAAAAGATATTCAGAGATAGAAACTATGGCTCAATGAACAACAACAAAGGTTAACAGATTAGGGCCTAGGACTTCCTGAAATCATCATGGGAGATGGAACATTTTTTGAACACCTCTTTGAGTCTCAATGAACTATATGACTGCATTTTAAGTAGGAATTTGGAAAATCTCAGTCATTGTTAAATTTATCAGGAAACCTGTAATTTTCATAGAGAGTCTTTGAGTATGTATAGTATTTGCCAAATGTTGTAACCTTGAGAATGCCTAGTGTCAATTTTATTTTGACCAAATATTACATTTTAACCACTTTCATTTTAGAAGATAAAAACCTCTTTTACTTTTGTTGTCACTCTGAGACTTAAGAAATCATGTATGCCACTGGATAATCATCTCCTTTTGCCAACATTCCTCCCAAAGTTTAGATTGCAATTTGGCAGAATTAATTTTCTACTTGACAAAAACTTGCTGTTGAGTGCTATATGATGGGTATGAAAGTCTCTAGACTCTCTAAGTACTTATGAGAATAATTCCTCAAATTCTAATAAGTTTATAATAACTCCAAGTGGGTATGATTCTGACACTTTATGCTAAAGTATCCAAAAAGCAAAATTGTTACATCTCAAATTTCACTAGGCCCAAAGGTAGGGATTATTTCATCTCACCAATATTCTCTCAGCACTATTTCATTTCTTCTCCAGTGGAAAACACCTCAACGCCCTTAGGATTCCAAGTAGGGCATGTAGAGCAGAACTGTCCCTAAAGTATAGGACTTACTTTCTCTAATGTTCTTCAATCTAAAGTATAATAATCAAGCTTATATTCTACTTATTTATTCTCCAAGTTACTACCTCCAGTTTGTGGACAAAAAGATGTCAGTCTAAGAGTTTTGGGAACTGAGTTTATGCTGATGATGATACCTCAGTGATGTTGGTGGTGGGTCTGTGGTACCATAGTGTCCCGGACGCTGTGATTAAAGATCCCTCAGCTGTATCAAAACCTCGACTCTAAGGAGGGACTGGAAAAACAGTGAAATGTCTCACAGTGATCTGCAGAGTCCATAAAATAAATAACTTCTAATCTATTCCTAGGGATAAACACATACTGGAGGTTTACTATTGATAGCCAGGCTTGAAAAAGAGCAGAAAAAATAAATTAAGCACAGCGTACAATTAATGGTACATCAGCAAAGACTTATGAGTATATAATGATTTCTATTTTCCTTTGTTTTAAATGGATTTTGTGTCAGTTAAATAACTCCACTGTATCACCACAGCTATAAAAACATTGACCTTTGAACCAAATATTTTAAATATGATAAGAAAAAAGCACCCATGAGATCTTTTGTTAAAAAAAAAGATTTTATTCTTGTAGAGGTTTCAAGAAATAAATTAGAGGCTAGTTTGGTCACTAAATTAAAGATAACATTCTCTGGACAGTAAATTCTACCCACAGCCATAATCCATAAAATTCTTCTAGCAGTTTGAATATTATAAATGGAATTTATAGTCACTCCAGCAGGCTCACCTGCCGAATGAAGATTCGTTCCAAATCAGTCAAAATTATATTCTCGTGTGGGAAGTGGGGAGTGGGAGCATATAGAAGCAACATTTTGCTGTCTATTTGATTTTTCTGGAGTCAGAACTAACTACTGGAAAACATTCTTTAAAACCTATCTTATAGGACATAGTAGTGGAATGTTGGTAACTGTGTCAATTAATGAGAATTTATAGTCAAAATAGCATTGCCATAATTTTCATTATCTTTTCCATTCTAATCTATCGCTTGCCAATCTGCCTGAGTGCCATATCTAGATCTAGACAGGAATATTTTTAGTGTATTCAGAGTTTCTGAATTCAAAATTGAATTCAGGCTGTCTAAAGATATTTCTTCTCACACGTCCTAGGCTGCTGCTTCCTCCTCTTTTTGTATGCATTTGCCTACATTGAGTGCACCACTGTCGGAAACAATCAAGTGCAACTTTAGCTCAGAGATGACACTCAAATGAGCATTTCAAATTTAAGGTAACCAAATGGTCCTTCCCTCCAGAAATTGCCAGTTGATCTGAATTTCAGGGAGGGACTGTTATCAAACATTTGAAACCCATTCTTGTAAGTAAACGTTAGGATTGTCTGCATCAGATGGATTTTTTTTTTTTCAGGGCAGTCTGGGATCATTCAGCTTTATATTTGGAGTCACTGGATCCACCACTTGATCTGTAATGTCTTCAAGGTCACAATATTAATTTCCACATGTGCTATGGATATAAAGTTTTGTTGGGAAGATTCACTAGCTGACTTCATTTCTTAGGTGAGACAATGAAGATCTATTTGTGAAAAATAGCATTAAGAAATAATACTAAAAATGTGTAGCCTACCTGTCTGCTTTTGGGCCAATTACCACCTTGGAGCAATCAGGTAGCCCTGACTTTCTAGGATGAAGTTGAGGTGGTTTTCTTTCAAAATAAGAGTATGTATCCAAAATTCTGTGGATACAATTAAGTGGCAGAATATTTCATTTCAAAGAGGAATTGTTTCCTTGTTTGTACTACTAGAGAGGACATCGTAAGTCACTCGTTACATTACAATGAAAGAACTCTTAACACTCTGCTGTCAAAATATGAAATAACTTTATGCTTAATTTTATCTTCTCCCCTAAAATTGTTCTTTCTTCAAAATAGATTATTCTTTTATGCAAAAATAGATTTTTAAGCTTTTCCTGTAATTATAGCTTATTCTTAACATGGATAGAATTCCTTAATATGAGCTAATGTTTTAATTTAATCTTTTCATGATTATATTAAAATCCTTAGATTGACCAGCTAACTAACATCAATTCCCAATTCTTAGATATTTGAAAATCATTTAAAATAGGTAGGTCGTTGGGTGCCTGGGTGGCTCAGATGGTTAAGTGTCTGCCTTCGGCTCAGGTCATAATCTCAGGGTCCTGGGATCGAGTCCCGCATCGGGCTTCCTGCTCCTTGGGAGCCTGCTTCTCCCTCTGCCTCTCTCTCTCTCTCTCTGTCTCTCATGAATAAATAAATAAAATCTTTAAAAAAAAATAAAATAGGTAGGTCGTTGGACAAATTTTCTCTGAATCTGCATTCTTCTAGTCACTCGTTCTACCCCTGTAGTCCTTGAAACTTAGACAAATGGCTTCTTTGGGTAAAATATGCTTTATATTTACTAGATAAAAGAAGAATATTTTTTCTTGTCTTTCTCATATGTTTTTATTTAAAAAAAAAAAACAAACTTGTTCCTTTCTTAATTTCCTTTTAAATGTAACATGAAACACGCCTGGTCTGGAACTGGTGTCTCTCTCCTGTCACAGGGTAAGACCTATTTTGTCATCCGTGCTTGCTGCAGCTTTGATGAGCTATATCTTATGACAGTTTTAAGACTTTGTTTTTCCTAAAAGTACTACTTTTGCCAAATCTAGTTACTTGTTATGTTGACACAATTCAGCTACCAAATCCTATTCATTGATATATTTCTGTATACCAATAAGGGGAGCCTTATTTCTTCCTCTAATATCAATCAATAATACTCATGCTATTTGGGATGATTCTCTGTTTTGTACTACACACAGGGAGGGCACAGTTTTAGAATCATGTTCAGAGACTTGAGGCTGACATAACATAATGATATTGAATCTTGATGGATTGGTATCATGTAAAACCTTGCATGGCAAAAATTGCAATATAAGTATTATGACATTTTGATGTATGAATTTATCCTCCGGGAAAAACCGTTACCTGGAAATAATTTTATTTTGGTTCCATTCTAAATGATAGAGGATTGGATTTCATTATTATAATTTTATTCTTTATATTTAATCTACACTGATATAAAATATCTCACACAAGAAGTGGCATAAATTTATTATGGGTTAATGCATTTTTAGGACTTCATTTTGATAGTACTAATCTGTCAAAATTTTTAAAGTTTCACTGATTATTAGAGTTTTTAAAAATAAAACACATTACTGGAAGTATAAAATCAAGTCTAATTTCAGCTTTAACTCTCAAATCAAAATCTTTTCCCCTTAAAATTGGGATGATGGAGAGGAATACAAACTCTGCCTCTCTCCACATTTTTCTTTTACTTGTGGTTAGAAGTCACTCTTTTCATTAAATGAAAGAATATCAAATGTAAAACACTTAGCTGTGCCTCACTCAAAAAAGTTATTTTCTATTCCTATTTATTGAAAATGTACGTTTCATGTTAGTACATTACAAATTAAAATTTTATTTTAAAACATTTAGAAATTTTTAAATTAACATAATTATGTAATTATGAAGTGGTTAATAAGACTATGGAAAATGACATTAAAATCCCAATGTATTCTCTTCCTCAAATAAGTACTGAATTCTGAATTGGCACAACTGTGTATTCTTTAGTCAGCCCCTTAAATGTCCATTTCAGAAAATAAATATTGTTTAGCATGTTGTAGTTTAGTAGATAGTTCTCTAAAATTTAAATGCCAGGATACCACTATTTTGTTGTCCTAGAATTAGTTTCTACAATTTACAAATATCATGTATGGCAGCATTGTTTAATTAAGCTCAGAACTCTTTAAAAATTTGTGTTTTCATTAAGAGGGAGAGGTTAGTATCAATAAGAGAATCATTTGAATACCCTTGTGTTAAATGACTGCTTATGAATTCTTGGTTTCTTACTAAAGTAAGCTGCCACTATTAAAAATGAATAAAAAGCATGAGAAAAATGAAAAATTGGACATGTATTTTTTTAAATAGAGGGGATTTCCACCTGAAACTAATATTACACTGTATGTTAACTAACTGGAATTTAAACAAAAACTTAAAAAAATAAATTAAAAAAAATAGCATTTCTCATGCCTAAACATTTTAAAACATAGAGCCTATAAGAACACGATAGTAATAGTTAACAGGGAAATCTATAGAAAAGCACACTGTTCAGAAGCATTTTTATAGTTTTCTTTTTTACTTTTGCTGACTAGACTAAAAATTTGTGATGAAAAGTGAATTTTCAGCAGAGCTGGTTCATGTATGCTGCCCAGAGAAGGAAAATATTTTTCCCAAATTTATTTGTATTAAAGAATATAATATCATAAGGGAGAAAGACGTTAATCAAAGACTTCTCTCTCCATATTCCAGAATATTTATGCCATCAGAATAATCTCAGTTTAAAAAGTAAGGGGAAAGTTAAGTAGAGATTTAAAAGATGTGTTTCAGGACTGGACAAAAAATATCTGAGCATATGAAAACATGACAGCCTACACAGTAGTAAAGCAACCAAAATGCAAGAAGTTCTATATTCCAGCAGTTCTGATTCTCTTTATTGAGAGTGTGCAGTAATTTGTGAGGGTTGGCATAAATTACAACTAACAGGTTAAAAGGTTATATTTGTAAATGATTAGCTTTGCTTTCAAATTAATTAAAATAATCCAGAGGTATTCTGATAATAAGACACTTAAATGCACTTGCCATCTAGCGACATAGCTTAGTAGGAAAAGAATGAGATCAATTACATGTTTTCTGTAATGTCTGTGCCATAGCCTATAATCTGTAGAAGCTTGTTAGGTTGTCCCTCCAATGAATGTCACCTATCCTTTGTATCTCACTGGAAAGGGGTCTCTCAAACTGAGCTACACTAACCTTGAACACTTTATAAGCACTATAGTTTTAGGCGGCTATATTTAACAAATATATATAAAACCATTTGTCTCCTGGACACCGCAACCCGAACGATTTCATTACATATTCCTTAACATTGTAAATTGTGTAGTTTACATTTGTCCTTTATTTCTGCAGTATCCATTTTAACTCCCTTTATAAATAGTTTATGAGCTCTTAAGGAGCTTAATAAAATGTGAATAAATTAAACAAACGTAGGGGGAAAATACTTAATCTACAAGGGCATTCGTAAGAAAGTAAGGCTGTTTTATAAGATTGCTAAGTAAATTATAGCACTAATTTTACAATATAGAAGAAAAATACTACTGCATCTGCTCCCCCCAGCTTTATTGAGATACAGCTGACATATAACACTATGTAAATTTAAGGTACACAGCAAGATTATATGATACACACAGACCTTGCAAAATGATTACCACAATATTGTTATTTATTTTTTTTTTTTTAAAGATCTTATTTATTTATTTGAGAGAGAGAGTGAGCAGGAGCAGGGGAGGAGCGGAGGCGGAGCAGAGGGAGAAGCAGTCTCCCCGGGGAGCAGGGAACACCATGCGGGGTTCTCCGGGCTGGATCCCAGGACTCCGGGATCATGACCAGAGTTGAAGGCAGCTGCTTCCCAACTGAGCCACCCAGGCGCCCCAAGACTGCT
>NW_028030960.1:0-574 GCF_054177405.1 Leptonychotes weddellii
GGTTCCCTGCTCAGTGCAGAGCCTGCTTCTCCCTCTCCCTCTGCCACTCCCTCTGCTTGTGCTCTTCTGTCTATCTCTCTGTCAAATAAATAAATAAAATCTTTAAAAAAAAAAAAACAATTCTGATTCAATCAAGACAAGAACATGAATTTATATTCTATTGGGGTGAGACAGACAATAAACACATAAACATAGATATATTAAGAGCTATAGTGAAGATAAAACAAAGTGATATGAGATAGTGTTTCTGAGTAACTAAAATTGACTTGTCAGAAAATGCCCTTCTAAGGGGGAGCTATTTAAGGTGAGACTTGAATGACATGTAGGAGAATATCCTGGAAAGATTGAGGGAAAAGGAATTCCCAGCTGAGGACGTAATATGGGAATGATATATTCCAGAAACCAATTGGAGATTGAGCAGAAGAGGATGATCAGGAAAGAAGTGGCCAGTGAGGAAAGAGGAAAAATCAAGAAAGGAAAGTGTTTCTATAAAGAGAAGTTTTCTCTTGTGCCAAATGCTCATGAGAAGTCCAGTAAGGACAATCAAGGGATCATTGAATGCAATGGAACGTTG
>NW_028030961.1:0-574 GCF_054177405.1 Leptonychotes weddellii
ACTTCATCTAAAACTAATGATGTAATGTATGGGGATTAACATAAGAATAAAAAAAAAAATACTTGACTATCTCTGGGTTATGACAAACACTTATCAATAAGAGAAATAATAATATTTCAAAGAAACTATTTCACAGAGCCATCACAGAGATGAATTTCTGAGCCCATCTACCAAAAATAAAAATAAAAATGTAGCAAAATAAAAAATGTACATGCCTCTGAATTATTGAGTGATCTTCCTGCCTCATTTTATGTGCGTGCATGCGTGCATGCGTGCGTGTGTGTGTGTGTAAGAATCTGAAATTTTCCTGAGGGAG
The DNA here is from genome assembly GCF_054177405.1 of Leptonychotes weddellii. NCBI lineage: Eukaryota > Metazoa > Chordata > Mammalia > Carnivora > Phocidae > Leptonychotes > Leptonychotes weddellii. Next base: position 317 of record NW_028030961.1, read on the forward strand.
CCATGAGCAGGTGGTACTCCAAGACATAAATAATTCTGGAAGCTAGGGAGACACTTCAGTCTAGGCACCCCCCAACCACAGGGAAGGGGATCCCAAGAGCTTTCAGGCTCAGGACTTCTAGCCTCTGCTGAGATGCTTCTAGTGACAAGTTGGCAACTGCTTTGCAAGGAAGCCACAGTACTGGGAGAAGATCTGCTTATGAGAAATACCTGTCTTGTATCAAACTGAAATCTGCCTTCTATAACTTCTACTCACTCT
>NW_028030962.1:0-574 GCF_054177405.1 Leptonychotes weddellii
GCTGTTTTCACAACGGCCCACAGAACTGGACGTGCGCCCTCCCTGTCCCCTGTCACCACTCTGACACCATCTCCTACTTGAGTAACCTCCCCCATCTACTCTGGCATTTCGCTCTTTTTCAAACCTGCTAGGCACACTCACACCTCAGGGCCTTAGCACATGCTATTGCCTGCCTGAAATGCTCTTCATCAAATATCTGCATGGCTCCTCCTTCAGCGGCCTCAGATCTTTCACAAACATCGGCCCCTCCGCAAGGCCTTCCTCAATCACCTTATCCAAATTTCAACCCTACTCACTTACTGTTCCTTCCCTGTCTCTTTTATTTTTCTTCTCAGTACTTAGAACTCTCTAACATACTAAAGATGTATTTCTGTGTCTTGCTTCTTGCTTTCTCACCTAGGAGAATTTACTATCCAAGAGGGTTTTCTTTGCTATAGTCACTACGATGTCCCTAGGGCCATGCCCGGTACAAAGCAGGCAATCGATAAACGTTGGTGGAATGAATGGATCGAGAAAGGGGCACAGGGTGCCAAGAGAGCCCTAGGAAAGGGGGGACACAGGGAAGGCTTGTGGC
>NW_028030963.1:0-574 GCF_054177405.1 Leptonychotes weddellii
AAAGCAATCCATGCTCAAACAGAAAACTGATCAGATGTAATAGAATTCTAATATTACTGTCACACAATTTTTTAAAGTTGTAATAAAATTAAACAAAAAATTGATCACCTTCTAAGTATCAGGACACTATTCTCTGTGCTTAGGTACATCAAGAAATGAAACAAAATGTCTGCTCTATGAGCACAATGATCGGGGGCAGTGAGGGAGACAAACAATAAACAGATAAACAGATTTATGCCAGTTCATGATAAAGAAAAGAGAGAGCATGGTGCAAGAGATCCTATTTCATAGAATGTGTCCAGAGAAGCCCTCCCTAATTGGGTGACATTTAACAGACCTAACGGAAGGAACTATACCAACAGGCAAAGAGCAAATGAAAGAGCCCTGAGATGATAGAATGCTTCACCTGTTTAAGGACCCAAGGAGCTCTATTAGCTAAAGAGCAGAGGAGTGATGGGCAAACTCAGATAGTGAATGAGTGGCCCGATCAAGAGAGCCTTGTACACAATTGTCAGGACTTTGTCTTTTTCACCCTGATGTGCAGTGAAAATCCATTGGAGGGTATTAGGAAAAG
>NW_028030964.1:0-574 GCF_054177405.1 Leptonychotes weddellii
TGATCAGACTCTTACAACAAAAAGTCAGATGGTGGTCCCTGACAGGCCCCCGATGCTTAACTTTTAAAATAAAGAAAAACGTGAGCATTTGTAATGTGTACGTCTTGCCCCCATGGGGACTTCTCCAGCTAGCCGAGTGCCGTTAGTCTCTGCGGGGACCCTCTGCACCAAAGCCCCTCCTAGACAGCAGCATGACGCTCAGAAACCCAAGGCAGCCCATGGATCCACAGACACAAGCTCACGAGGATGCCCCCACCCAGGCCCCGCAGCGCTTGTTAGGACAGCGACCTGTCGAGACCCCGTGTCCACAGACGGGAGCAGGAATTACCAGCATCCGAATGCACCTCCACCTAGGACTCGGGTGAGCATCACGTCGGCAGAAAGACGCCAGGCACGTTTGTAGGCTATGGGGCCCCACTTACGTGAAGGTCGGAAACAGGCTCCTGCCCTCGAGGGGGTGAGAAGCCAGCCAGCGGTCCCTTTGGGGGTCGGTGGTGGCTGGGACGGGTGGAACAGGCTGGCCTCCCAGGAGCTGTGCTCACAGTGCCCAGCACTCCTCAGGATGGACGTGGCC
>NW_028030965.1:0-574 GCF_054177405.1 Leptonychotes weddellii
TGTGGAGGTAGCTGAAGCCTTCACTTTGGGAGAAGAGGGGAGAGAGCTGGGTCAGTGGAGGACCCACACAGGGAGATGAGGACATGCCACCCACTGTGTGGCCTCTGCTGTGGACTCTCCTGACCACCCGTGGCCCCTCTGCCTGACCTGTCTTGTAGGATATAATGTGTTTCCTTTGTGGATGATGGTTCCCCAAAGACTGTCACTCTAAAGAGGACCTGCCTGTTTAATTTCATTGGATGTCTTCGTTTTGCTTTAAAGAATGCCTTGGGATGCCTGGGTGGCTCAGTGTGTGAACCTTCTGGCTCTTGATTTTGGTTCAGGTCATGATCTTAGGGTGATGAGAGCGAGCCCCCAAGTTGGTTTCCAAGTTGGGCTCCACACTGGGTGTGGAGTCTGCTTAAGATTCTCTCTTTCTCTCCCTCTCTTAAAAAAGAAATGCCTCATCCGAATTGGCAATGAAGAAGTCAAACTCTCACTCTTTGCAGATGATATGATGCTTTATGTGGAAAACCCCAAAGACTCTACCCCAAAACTGCTAGAACTCATACAGGAATTCAGTCAAGTGGCAGGA
>NW_028030966.1:0-574 GCF_054177405.1 Leptonychotes weddellii
TAAAACACACATTCCTCCAAAGAAAATATATAAGGGCCCAAGAAGTATGTGAAGATATAAGCAACATCACTAGTTATTAGAGAAATGCAAATCAAAACCCCAATGAGACACCACTTCATACCTACTAGGATGGTTATAAAAAAAAAACAGAAAAAAAAAAGTAAAAGAATAAATTGTGGTGAGGAAGTGGAGAAACTGGAACCCTCAGACACTGCTGGTAAGAGCAGAAAATGGTGCAGCCGCTTGGAAAACAGTACAGCAGTTCCTCAAAATACTAAAAACAGAATTTCCATATGATCTAGCAATTCTACTTCTGGGTACACACCCAAAAGAACTAAAAGCAGGAACCTGAACAAGTATTTGCATACCCATGCTCAAAGCACTATTCACAACAGCCAAAAGAGAGAAGCAACCCAAATGTCCATCGACAGATGCATGGATACACAAAATGTGGTCTAGATATACAACGGGGTATTATTTCACCTTGAAAAAAAATAAGGAAATTCTGACACATGCTGCAACATGGCTGAACCTGGAAGACATCACTAGGTGAAATAGTCACGGGATGACAAGT
>NW_028030967.1:0-574 GCF_054177405.1 Leptonychotes weddellii
TAGGGTTTCAATGTAGGAATTTTGTGGGGACACAGACTTCAGTCCACAAGAGATGTGAACTCCATCAGGGAGATTTTTCCTCCTCCTCTTGTTCTCTTCTGTATACTTAGAATCCAGAAAAGAATATATTAGTTGAGTCAGAGAGTACATGAATGACAATTTGGTGGCATTCTTTTCGAGCACTGTTAACTCTCTTCATTTCTGAGGATGTTGCCAGCCCAAGGGTAGAGCTGTCACTGCTAAACAAGAATAAAGTATTCTAGGCAGTGCTTGAGATCTGATGAAATCGGAATATTTGGGATTGGGTTTTAGAAAGTCACATTTTAAAAAATGATAGAGTCTGAATATTTATCATTGTAGTGAAATTTTTACAGACTGGTCCCTTCATTACCATTCCCTTCTCCATTTAAAAAAAAAAACTAAAATTCCCAAATAACCAAATTTCTAGCCCTTCCAATGATTTCATAAAAACCTAAATTCATTAGACTTTCAAATAGCTAGAGTAGGGGTGGGGGTTGACATTCTTATCTCCTCCACTCATGCCCACTTCAGCCTTGGCTTTTAGCTCTTTTCT
>NW_028030968.1:0-574 GCF_054177405.1 Leptonychotes weddellii
TTTATTTATTTGAGACAGAGAGAATGAGAGACAGAGAACATGAGAGGGAGGAGGGTCAGAGGGAGAAGCAGACTCCCTGCCGAGCAGGGAGCCCGATGCGGGACTCGATCCCGGGACTCCAGGATCATGACCTGAGCCGAAGGCAGTCGCTTAACCAACTGAGCCACCCAGGCGCCCTTATCTCTTGTCTTTTTGATGATAGTCATTCTAACAGGTGTGAAGGAATATCTTATTGTGGTTTGGATTTGCATTTCCCTGATGATTAGTGATGTTGAATGCCTTTATATGTACCTGTTGGTCATATGTCTTCTTTGGGAAAATGTCTGTTCAGGTCCTTTGCCCATTCTTTAAATAGGATTATTTGTTTTGTTGTTGTTGTTGTTGTTTTGCTATTGAGTTCTTTGAGTTCCTTATATATTTTGGAGATTAACCACTTATCAAATCCATAGTTCTCAAGTTTCTCCCATTTTGTAAGTTGTTTTTTCATTTGTTGATTACTTCTTTTGCTATGCAGCTTTTTAGTTGATGTAGTCTCACTTGTTTATTTTTTTGCCTTTGTTGCTTCTACTTTGGA
>NW_028030969.1:0-574 GCF_054177405.1 Leptonychotes weddellii
AATTTGTTTGCTTTGCAATTTTCTCCCCTCAGTGGAGACAAATTGATTTGTACATGGAAATGGGCTGTCACTGGGGGGCGGCTGTCTCGTTAGAGGACAGGATTTGCCGGGTGTAGGCAGGGCTTTGGGGGCATAGCCAGTGGTGGGATGGGGGATGTGCCCAGGTAGGCCCTTTCAGGGGCACAACACGGCTCCAAGGCCTTGCTCCGGAGCTGCTGCCTCCTCAAGCCTCTGGCTGGACACTCAGGGCCCGGCTGCGCACCTGTTTGCTGGGTATCTCCGAGCGAGGGCCCTGGGGAGCCGCAGGACCCAGAACAGACCCCACAGTGGTGCCCAAAAGGTAGCATGAGGACCACTCGATGGCGGTGGGGACAGCAGGGCATCGTTTAGCAAATAACAAAAAACAGCTTAAAAAACTCCCAAACTCAACGTCCAGCGAAGGAAGACAACGGCAAAAATATGAAGTGGCCGCGCGGGGCTGTGCGGAGTCACCTGCTCTCTGGGCAGGCCAGGCTCGGAGCCACCTCCCCTCTGCACCAGCGGGTCTGTCTCTGTGGTCAAGCGCAGCAGGACG
>NW_028030970.1:0-10353 GCF_054177405.1 Leptonychotes weddellii
TCGTTGCTCATCTGGATATACATCAGTCAAACTCAAAGCCCAGGGCTCCAACACAGAGGGGATTTCAGCGGGACACAATGAGCTCAGGGGGGGTCCAGCTCAGGGCAACAACCATGATCTTGTGCTACCCAGTGCCTGCATTCCAGGACATGACAAGGTTTAGGTCTATCAGGTCTGTCACATCCACTCTGGCTTCATGAACTCCCCAATGAAGTCATAGATGCCACCTTCCCGGGTGGGAAAAAAAGTGTCCAGGAATAGCATCTTGCACAGTTGTACGAAGATGCGGGTGATTCCAGAAGGTGTTGTACTCAGACGGGCTGCTGCACTTGTAGGTGATGAAGTAGGGCAAGAAGGCCAGGGTGAAGCCGTTCCCAATGTGGAACAGGGTCCTGGCACCAGGCGCCCCTACCCCTCCCCGCGCCCGGCCCACTGGAGGGCTGGTCTCCGGCTTGGTTTCCTGGTGCCCGAGCCTGGGCCAAGAGCCCACCTGTCTCCCCTGTGACCCACATGGCTTTCCTCACAGGAGTCCTTTAATGTATACTGTTCCAGAAGGCATTCTTATTCCTACTTACATGAGAGCCCAGACACTTTCTAGGAATATTTAATCAAATCATTGCTAATTTTGGAAAAAATCTGTTATAATCACAAGTTGCTTTAAGATAAGTTGAACAATAATCATGTATACAAAAGCAAACATGGACAAATTTAACAAAACATTTTAAAGTTATATAGCATTTTAATTCGAAAGAAGTTATGAAATAGTACAATAATTTTTAAATCTAATTTGGAATCAAAACACTTAAGAATCATTAAAATTTGTAGAATCCCTGATCTACCTCAGTATACTAAATCACAGGTGCAGTCCAGGAATTACATTTTTTTTAAAGATTTTATTTATTTGAGAGTATGAGAGGAGGAGTGACAGAGGGAGAGGGAGAAGCAGACTCCCTGCCAAGCAGGGAGCCCAGTGAGGAGTTTGATCCCAGGAACCCGGGATCATGAGCTGAAGGCAGATGCTTAACTGACTGAGCCACCCAGTCATCCCCAGGAATTACATTTTTTTAAAACTGCCCTGATTATTCTGATATAGCTGGTCCCCTTGATTAGCATTTAGAAAACCACTGAAGTTTCAATTTCTAAGTTTATATGTAGGAAAATAATTTTATATTCTTATGTATAAAGTGTCCAATATTTTTCACTATATTAAAATTTGTTTTTAAAATTATACAAAATTTGTCTGGATTTTAACATGGATTATATAGAATCCCTTTAATCTGTTCTTTTTTTTTTTCTAGTTATCTAACAATTTTTAAAATTTTTTAAAATTTAATTTCAGGTTAGTTAACATATAGTATATTATTAGTTTCAGTGGTAAAATTTAGTGATTCATCAGTTGCATATAACACCCAGTGTTCATTACATCAAGTTGCCCTCCTTAATGCCCATCACCCAATTATTCCTTCCCCCCCACCTCCCCTCTAGCAACCCATCTGTTATCTTTTATTGAATTTGTCCCCTCTATTACAATATCTATTGCAGTCTTCCTAAGTAAATCTTGAAAAGTAAAATCCGTGAATTAAATTGTTTAAAAAAAATCTAACGCTATAATTACAAGTTTCTGGAAAGATGGAGAAGCAAATAAATTTGTGTGAAAGATATATTTAACTTAGATTTTTCATCTGTTTGTTAGATACTAAAATAACTTTTTAAATGAAAAACGCTGATATATTCATGCATCTAAAAGTTTATAGTGCATATGAGTTTCATTAACCCATGAGTAAAACAATGAGTGGGTAAAGTATAAAAAATCATGGATTACCGGTCATCAAGGAAAATGATAGAGGTGATGTATGGTTTGTTTTTTAAAAGCATTCTAGAAATGGCAATTAGAAGATTTAGTAATGAGTTTTTTTGCCAAATGCACATATTTTGTGTTACTCTTAGTTTGGAAGTGAACAGAGTTATGAATGATAAGAAATCTTATCCAAATGACAGATTATCCCATGTGCAATAAGTGAGCATCTTTTTAGCATTTTAATGTTCTCATGGTGGCCTCTGATAACTAATTTCTTTAAAAGAAACCATTAAAAATTCAGTTTTCTTCCATCTTTCATTATATATTGCCTGTTTTATCAGATATTAATATTGTGACCTATACAATCATTTTAAAAAGCAGATCTTTGAATTTTTGTTTAACTTCCTATTGTCTAATATCCTAGTTAATTAAACAAATAGACAATAAGCATATGTTATATGCTTTTTGCTGTGATAGTGGAGAAACTATGGAATATAAGGCAATTCTTTTAGAGACTCACAAGTGTTCATAATACATTAAACAGAACCCAAAGTTAAGAATTATTTTTTTTAGTAAAAGTACTGGTTTTCACCAGCCAGCACTTAATTTAATGCCAAGAATCATAAAGAATTATACTAAACTCTCTTCTAAGCTAAAACAGTGCTATTAATCCCTAGAATAGTGACAATGTGTTAATATGATTAACTGTATAATTATTAGTTTAGGAACTAGCCACTTTAACCTTGGCAGTGTTTTTTCTCTAGTACTCTTTCCAGTTTCCCCTGGTATGGGCATCACAGAAAACATTGCTTGTCTTTAATAAAGTTACTGTGAAATAAACATTTGAACCAGAAGGCTTTCTATTGACCCAGACATATAAAATTAATCCTCTACAGAATAATGTACTTAGAACTGAGCAGAATGTAATGGTGTCAAAAAAGAGATACAATACAAACTTTTATTTTCCTTCAGCTTATGGATTCATACATATGAAAAACAGACCATTTTTTCATGGAATATGTTCAAGTTTTTGTTATATACCATATAAAATATTAAAAACAGTACTGTTTTACAGTGTCCCTGGATAATTATGGGTCTCCTAAAAGACTATTATTTTATTACAGAATTTAAAATGAACACATTTGTTTGATAATTTACAAATACTTGCACAAGATAAAAAATAAAAAGAAATCTTTGGTCAGTGTCCAGCTTTAAAAATATAAGATATTTTTTGTTTCCTCTATGTAATTCTTTCAGCACTGAATAAGGTTATAGAAAATACTCCTTCCTTATTCATTAAGTAAGAGATATGCATTATTGCCCCAATAACTCAGAATTGAGACCCAAGTAGCAATTTTTGACTCTGAAGGAATTTGAAAGCCCATATGATTCCCTTATTCCCATATAAAGCAGTTTATAACACCTCACTGATAGATTTAATTGTTCATGCTCATTAATTTTTTTGATTCAGTGTCCTTTCATTTTTGTACCTGAAGGACTTCCTGTTCTAAAAGAAAGTTGGAAAGTGAAAACATACAACAAAAGTTGTCATTCTCTACAAGTATTAAAGGAAGCTTTTCCTCTCTGAATGCTACAATGTAGCAACATGTCTTCATACAGCTACCCAACTGAAGGGTGATATGGCCGTTCATTCTTTTCAGCTGTCTTCATGATGGATCCGTAGGCTTTGTTGTTTCTCAGCTGGAATTTTTTACCTACTAAAGTTGGACAATTTGGGTAACTCCTATAAAATCTCCCTGTTTACTGACCTGGTTAAATGACATGCTTACCTTTGTAGAAACAAATGATAATCCCTCTTCCACACACTGCAACACACACCTTAACAAATCTGTCAATCACTAAAGCTGAAGGATTCTATATTCTTCTATACTTAACTAGAAAAAGCAGTAACACAAATAAAGGAACTTTTTTTTTTTTTTTTAGACATCGGACATTTTGTCAATTCAAATACTGTCAAGAATTAAGATAAATCACCTGATTTAAAAGTACAAAAACAAAAGTTAAAAATTTAAGAGCCAAAGAGATGTAACTGGTAAATTTATGTGGACAGTCTGAGGGGTAGTTTTGTATGCCTTGTAAGCAAATGTTTTGTTTGATATTTGTTAAGTGGAAGTTTACTATCGACACCTAAATTCTACAACTTCATCGTCTTTTTAAAAACTAACAGCACTCTTCTCATTGTGATGCTGAACACTTAGGCCAGGCCTCATCAGTTCTAATGAGTGCTCTGTACACTGAACACAAAACATCACTACACAGTGGTGCACAGTGTTCCCTTACATTTCTTCCAAATGATCTGCTTCTTTCCATTTATTCATGAACGAAAAATTGCATTCTTTGTTTTCCTACAATCATTTTATTGTCACAAAATAGTTCAGATTTTTTTCCCATTTTCTCTTTGTCTCCTACACTTTAGATGTCTTCTATGGATTTAAAACATTCAAAACTATCATTACATAGTTCTAGGAACTAATGTTTTTGTTTTGATTAAAAAAAAACAGTACTATGGACAATGCTGTAGCTAAGGTTTACAGTGACTCTTCACTTCCATGTGAGTAAATATTATAAAATGTATTAAATGTTTATTAAATAAGTGGATGTTCTTTTTTCATCTGACTTTAAATTCCAGCATCACTTTATATTAACTAGTAAGCCAGGATTTCTAATGATGAGTTCCTGCAATCTAAGTCCACGTGGACAGTAGCAGTGATGGGTATTTGGGGTCGTTTAACACAACAAAATGTACCTGATCTAGAAATGGCAGAGAAGACTGGCTTGGGGGTATTTCAGTTGCTACCAAACATTCAGAAGTATACGACCCAGATGATGAATCTTCTGAGGATATTTTACCTGCCTTGTGAATGTTTTATTATTATTATTTTTTTTTAAAGATTTTATTTATTTTGACAGAGAGACACAGCGAGAGAGGGAACACAAGCAGGGGGAGTGGGAGAGGGAGAAGCAGGCTTCCTGCGGAGCAGGGAGCCTGATGCAGGGCTCGATCCCAGGAGCCTGGGATCATCACCTGAGCCGGAGGCAGACGCTTAACGACTGAGCCACCCAGGTGCCCCTGTTTTATTATATTTCACTTGTAGTTATTTCCTGTTTTAGTCATCACAGGAGATCACCAGGTCCTTGATGATAGTCTTGTATTCTAATTGTGTATTTTCTCTGCTGTCAGTATTTTAGTAAGTGCCTATTGGTTCCACATTAAGAGGATTATAGATATGCACCCAACGTGAAAATTCCAGAAACTTTGCCAAGAAGCATGTTAGACTTAGAATAGTTGAAACTTGTTTGTTGATCATATATATCCATCCCCATTTCCTTTCAACTGTTTCCAAAAGAAAACATACCATACAGACTAGCAATCTTAGAGTTTGGAATATTAAAATTTACATTTAGAATATTAAAATTCAGGGGTGCCTGGGTGGCTCAGTCTGTTGAACATCCAGCTCCTGATTTCAGCTCAGGTCATGATCTCAGAGTCCTGGGATTGAGCCCCACGTCAGTCTCTGTGCTCAGGGTGAAGTCAGCTCGAGATTCTCTCTGGCCCTCTGCCTCTGCCCCTCCCCACCGTTCATGTGTGCGTGCATGCACTCTGTCTTCCTCTCTCAAGTAAAATCTTTAAAAAAAAAATATTAAAATTCATAGAAAGCCTAAGTCATTTGTATGTAGATATAGATTTATATGGTTTGATAATTCAAATCGGACCTATTTGTTTTGAACTAAATTTGCTCTTCTGCTAACAATGCAAATTTCTACATAGGACATTTCACATATATTCCATAAAGTACAGTCACACTGAATAATTGAGCTCTTTTTTAAATGGACCGTTCTCTCTCTAAAAAATGTCTATAGTATTGTCAACTTGGAAAAACAATTTAAAGCTGTGCAAATTAAAAGATACTAAAATATGGTGCATGTTTTATTTATATCATCAGTTTTCTCACAAAATATTTTGTCAAAAGTAAATATATGGTAATTTAGATTTTTAAGAGTCAGATGTGTTAGAAATTTTCAATGTAGCTCTGTTCTTTCTGACAAGCCAGCAGTTTTAAGGTATTTTCAGTTTGAGATGTCAAAACTTGTCATGCACCTATATAGAATTTCATTCAACCAAATGCCTCTTCTCTCACATGATGGACTTTTCAAATCAAAGTAAAATAAAATAAATAGACACTGAATATTTAAGTCTTAAAGTTACTGTTTAATTTTTCTGTGGAAATATTATAGCAGATAGGGTAACATTTAGCCATTCTGATTTCTCTTTTAACCTTATGGGTCTAATTTTAATAGTCATACATATTAAAATTTAGAGTCAGTCATACAACATTTTCATTCTGTATTCCATTGAAATACAAAAGGTGGCATAATAACTTCAAATTGTAATTTATCTGCCATTATGCATTCATATATAAAGAATGTGACTGCTTAAATAAGTCTAATAACTGTCACCATACATAGTGATAATTTTTTATTGTGATGTGAAATTTTAAGATCTAATCATTTAGAAACTTTAAAATATGCAATAGAGTATTAACTATAGTCACCATGCTATATATTACAGCCCTGTGTCTTATTTATTCTAAAACTGAGTTTGTACCTTTTGATCGCCTTCATCCATTTGGCCCCCCAACCCCGGCTCCTGGCAACCACCAATCTGTTCTTTTATGAGTGAAGTTTTTGTTTTATTTCTGTTGCTTTTAGATTCCACATATAAGTGATACCAAATGGTATTTGTCTTTTATTTCACTCAGCATAATGCACTCAAGGTTTTGATTTGCATTTTCCTGAGGATTAGTAATATGGAAGATCTTTTCATGTGTCTATTGCCCATCCTCTTTAGATGCCAGGTCCTCTAGCCACTTATTAATCTCATATTTTTGTTGGTGGTGTTGCATTGTATAAGTTCTTTATATATTTTGGATATTAACCCCTTATCAGATATATCATTTTCAAATATCTTCTCCCATTCACTGGGTCGCCTTTCTGCTTTGTTGGTTTTCTTTGTTGTGCAAACCTTTTTATTTCAGTATAGTCCCAAAGGTTTATTTGGCTTTTGTTTCCCTTGCCTTTGAGACATATCTGTAGTATGTGGCTAAGGCCAATGTCCAAGAGATTACTGCCTATGTTTTCTTCTAGGCGTTTTATAGTTCCAGGTCTTATTTGGACCTTTAATCCATTTTGAGTTCCTTTTTGTATATGGTGGAAGGAAGTGATCCATTTTCATTCTTTTGCACATAGCTGTCCAGTTTTCCCAGCACCATTTATTGAGGAGACTATCTTTTCCCCCCTCATATATTCTTGCCTCCTTTGTCATAGATTAATTGACCAAATAAGCATGAGTTTAGTTCTGGGCTCACTATCTTGTTCTATTGATCTATGTGGCCATTTTTGTGCCAGCACCATACTGTTTAGATTTTTATAGCTTTATAGTACATCTTGAAATCTGAGATGATGATTCTTTCTCAAGATTGCTTTGGCTATTCAGGGTCTTTTGTGGTTCCATACAAATGTTAGGATTATTTGTTACACTTCTGTGAAAACTGCTGTTGGTATTTTGATAGGGATTGCATTGAATCTATAGATTGTTTTGAATAGTATGGACATTTTAACAACATTAATTCTTCCAATCCATGCAATTTCTTTCATCGGTGTTTTATAGGTTTCAGAGTACAGATCTTTAACCGACTTGGTTAAGTTTATTCTTAAACATTTTCTTCTTTTTGGTGAGGTTGTAAATGGGATTGTTTTCTTAATTTTTCTGCTCCTTTGGGAATGCAACAGATTTCTGTATGTTAATTTTGTATCCTACAACATTATGGAATTTATCAGTTCTAACAATTTCTTGGTGGAGTCTTTAGGGTTTTCTATACATAGTATCCTGTCATCTGCAAATAGTGACAGATTTGGTTCTCCTTTAGTAATTTGGATGCCTTTTCTGTTTTCCTTTTTGTCTGATGCTACAGCTAAGAATTCCAGTATTATGCTCAACAATAGAGTGAACATTCTTGTTTTGTTCCTGATCTTAAAAAGGTTTCCATCTTTTACCATTGAGTAAGATGTTAGCTGTGGGTTTCTGATATATATATATATATATAGGTAATATATATATATGTATATAGCCTTTATTATGTTGCAGTATGTTTTCTCTAAACCTGTTCTGTTGAGAGTTTTGATCGTGAATGGATGTTGTACTTTGTCAAATGCTTTCTCTGCATGTATTGAGATGATCATATGTTTTTTATCCTTTCTCTGGTTAATGTATATCACATTATTTTGTGACTATTGAACTATACTTGCATACCTAAAATAAATCCTACTTGATAACGGTGAATTATTTTTTAAAGTATTGTCGAATTCAGTTTGCTAATATTTTGTTGTGGATTTTTTGCATCTATATTTATCATATATACAAGCCTATAGGGGTTTTGTTTTGTTTTGGGTTGTTGTTGTTGTTGTTTTAGTGTCTTTGTTTTTAGTATTACCATAATGTTGGCCTTTTTTTTTTTTTATATATTTTGGAATAGTTTGAGAAGAATAGATATATACACTCTTTTTTAAATGGTAAAATTCATCTGTGAAACCATCTGGTCCTGGACTTTTGTTTGTTGGGAGTTTTTTGTTTTTATTCAATTTCATTACTAGTAATTGGTCTATTCAGATTTTCTGCTATTCCTTCCTGATTTGGCATATAATACATTGTAATATTCCCTTATAGTCCTTTCTCTTTCTGTGGTGTTAGTTGATATTTATCCTTCATTTCTGATTTTATTCATTTGAGTCCACTTTCTCTCTTGATGTGTCTGGCTAAAAGTTTATCCACATCATTTATCTTTTCAAAAAACCAACCCTCCGTTTCACTGATCTTTTCTATTTCGAAAATCTTCATTTCAATTATTTCTGCTCAGATCCTTTATTATTTCCTTCTACTAGCTTTGGGCTTTATTTGTTCTTTCTTTAGCTCCTTTAAGTGTAAGGTTAGGTTGTTCATGATTTTTCCTGTTTCTTGAGGTAGGGTTGTATCATTGTCAAGTTCCCTCTTAGAACTGCTGTTGCTGCATCCCAAAGATCTCAGACTGTTGTTTTCATTTTCATTTGTCTCCTAGTATTATTTGATTTCCTTTTTTATTTCTTATTGACTAATTCATTGTTTAGTAGCATGTTAGCCTCAATGTATTTGTGTTCTTTCCATATTTTTTCTTGTGATTGATTTCTAGTTTCATAGCATTGTGGTCAGAAAAGATGCTTCATAACTATTTCAGTCTTCTTAATTTATTAAGACTTGTTTTGTGGCCTATCTATCCTGAAGAATGTTCCATGTGTACTTGAAAAGAATGTGTATTCTGCTTTTTTTGAAATGAATGGTCTGTATATATCTGTTAGGTTCATCTGGTCTAATGCATCATTTTTTTTAAAAAAATTTTTATTACCATATAATGTTTTATTTGTTTCAGGGGTACAGGTCTGTCATTCATCAGTCTTACACAATTCACAGCGCTCACCATAGTACATACCCTCCGCCATGTCCATCACCCAGCAACCTCATCCCTCCCACCACCCTCCATTCCAGCAAACCGCAGTTTGTTTCCTGAGATTAAGAGTCTCTTATGGTTTGTCTCCCTGTCTGGATTTATCTAGTTTCATTTTGCCCTCCCTTCCCCTATGATCCTCTGTCTTGTTTCTCAAATTCCTCATAACAGTGAGATCATATGATACTTGTCTTTCTCTGATTTATTTCACTTAGCATAATACCCTCTAGTTCCATCCACGTCATTGCAAATGGCAAGATTTCATTATTTGATGGCTGAGTAGTATTCCATTGTGTATATATATATACACCGCATATTCTTTATCCATTCATTTGTTAATGGACATCTGGGCTCTTTCCATAGTTTGGCTATTGTGGACATTGCTGCTATAAACACTGGGGTGCATGTACCCCTTCAGATCACTACATTTGTATCTTTGGGGTAAATACCCAGTAGTGCAATTGCTGGGTCATAGGGTTGATCTATTTTCAACTTTTTGAGGAACCTCCATACTGTTTTCCAGAGTCGCGGCACCAGCTTGCATTCCCACCAACAGTGTAGGAGGGTTCCCCTTTCTCTGCATCCCCGCCAACATCTGTCGTTTCCTGACATGTTAATTTTAGCCATTCTGACTGGTGTGAGGTGGTATGTCATTGAGGTTTTGACTTGAATTTTCCTGATGGCTAACTATGATGAACACTCTTTCATGTATCTGTTGGTCATTTGGATGTCTTCTTTGCAGAAATGTCTGTTCATGTCTTCTGCCCATTTCTTGATTGGCTCATTTGTTCTTTGGGTGTTGAGTTTAAGAAGTTCTTTATAGATTTTGGATACTAGCCCTTTCTTTGATATGTTATTTGCAATTATCTCCTCCCATTCTGTCAATTGTCTTTTGGTTTTGTTGACTGTTTCTTTTGCTGTGCAAAAGCTTTTTATCTTGATGAAGTCCCAATAGTTCATTTTTGCCCTTGCTTCCCTTGCTTTTGGCGATGTTTCTAG
>NW_028030971.1:0-574 GCF_054177405.1 Leptonychotes weddellii
CGCGCTCTCTCTCTGTCAAATAAATAAATAAAAATCTTAAAAAAAAAAACAACTAAACTAAACGAGTCCTTAGCCTAGCACCTGGCACACAGTAACTACCCCACATGGCAGTCTGCCGTGGTGACTGTCAGTTTCCCAACACGCCGATCCCCCAGAACAGAGGGGTGCAGGGAGGACTGGGAGGCCTGCCTGTGATTACATCACAGGTAGCTTCCGATTCTTCGGGAAAGTATCACTGAGAAGCAGTTTCTCCTCCTTCCCTCCTGGAGCACAGCGACCACAGAGGCCAGCCCAGGGCGCTCCGGCGCTGTCCCCCTCCCAGTCCACGGGGATCCGCTCAGCAGTGCCAGCAGACCCTCCCAGGGGCTCACCACTGGCAGCACGGCCACCCGGCCCTGACCCCGTCCCCAGGTCCCCCCCGTCCCCACCCCCCCGGGGCTGAGCATGAACCACCGCCCACCTAGCCTTGGGACAACTGTGGACTGCCGTTTCTTTTTAATTTTTTTTATTCTCATGTTAATCCCCATACATTACATCATTAGTTCTAGATGAAGTGCTCCATGATTCATTGTTC
>NW_028030972.1:0-574 GCF_054177405.1 Leptonychotes weddellii
GTAGAAATGGTTACTTTTTATGGGGGGGAGGGGCAGTTGGACAGAAGAGGAATAAGTAAAAGATTAAGGGAAGAGGTGTTAGAAGAGAAAAGGAAAACCAGGAGAATATAAACCTGGAAGCCAAGAAGGAAAGGGAATCAGGTTATCAGTAATGAAAAAAGGACCAAATGCTTGAGGTGTAGAAACCATCAGTAGGTTTTGGCAATTAGGAATTCAGTAGGACCTAAACAAGAGTGATTTCATTTGCATGATGAGGCATAAAACCAGGTTGCAAGAATTTGACTAGCTCACGGATAGTAATGAAGTAGGGGTGTGGAGTACCATTGTGAAAAGTTTATCAGTGAAAAGATGGAAAGCTATTGTGAATAGTTTAAAGGACGGTGAATAGCTGAAAAGATGGAGAGATACCTATGGTGAATAGCTTAAATATCTGAACACTTTTAAGGGGGAAAAAAAAGGTATTAAAACAAAAGTGATTGGACATGAAGGGCTCCTGAAGGGCAGGTGAGCAAACTTGTAGAGATACATTGGGTGTGTTGGAGTGTGGGAGCAATTGGGAGCAGTTGAGGCTGAG
>NW_028030973.1:0-574 GCF_054177405.1 Leptonychotes weddellii
ACTGTTGGCATATATGGTGCATTAACTATTTACCAGGTACTGTGCTAAGCACCCACGGGCAACATCTCTTTGAATCCCCACCATTCCGTTTGAAGTAGATGCTTACTTAACAATTATACAGCATCAGCTCTGTGCCAGGTACTGTTCCAAGTGCTTTTCAAATATTAACTCATTCAATCCTCTGTTGAAAAAGACTTCTAGGCCCAAGATGGAGGCATTCCTGCCCAGGGTGCCATATCAGCAACCAGAAACTTAGCTTCGAGAACTCCCATGTCCTCATGCTTGGCCAGAAAGGCCGTCTCCCCATCCAGCCCACCAGTCTCCAAATGTCAAAATTTCTCACCCTGAGCAAGGTTGCCTAGTAGCCTCAGCCACTCTGGTATTTTCTATTATTCCCTTCCTCCTTCTTTACTGTTCATCCTATAAAAGCATCCAGCCTTCCGCCCCATTTTGCAGTACTCCGGAAGGACATCATCCAATTCATGAAGTATTCAGGAAAGTTGGTTTGTAGCACCTAAATTGTCTTCTTTAATCATTTTGTACTACTCCCTCACAGCTTCAGCAAGGTAAGACT
>NW_028030974.1:0-574 GCF_054177405.1 Leptonychotes weddellii
ACTCGGGCTCTCACCGAGCACAAGGGCTGTGGAGCCCAGCCTCTCCCACAGATTAGAAGGGAACCTTGCCTAAGAAGTGCTTTCACTGGCCAATGTGGAAACTTTTCACAGGGCTATCCAAACTGGAAAGTGTCCAGGGCCGTGAGGAAGAGTTTCCTTTTTGGGGGCTGGGATGGCGATTGGATGGGGGAAGAGAGGACAATGTGAAGATAATAGGTAGCAAAGCTGCTCACAGCCCTGGACGTGAGAGGGAAGGCAAAGCTCTTCTGGTTTTAGGCAAACATTCTTTTGAGAACCGTGATTTCTCCCATTGCCTTGCAGAACCACGGTTGTTTCTGCTGTGTGTGTGTGTGTGTGTGTGTGCATGTGCACGTGCACACACAGAGGTGGGGGTGCTGCTGGAGGGCTTTCCCTGTGGCAGGGAGGTCAGAGCTTGCCAAGAGGGTGTGAAGGGGCCACTAATACACCTGCCGTCCAGCACGTCTGTGCACCATGCACTGCCCTGGCTGGTTTGTATACATTATTTATTTTTTTTAAAAAAAGATTTATTTATTTATTGGAGAGAGAGAACGGG
>NW_028030975.1:0-574 GCF_054177405.1 Leptonychotes weddellii
GGATGGGGAGAGGCCGCTGTGGGAACTTGAGGCTTATTAAAAGCCCAGTGATAAGCAATCATGTTCATTTATGCCCGTCAGTATTCATCTGAGGGGTATTTTGATATGTAATCTCATGGTGAGTCGGGAGTGTCAATTAGCTGTTCAGCACTGAAATAGAGCTATGCATAATTCATTAGGATTTCACGTTCTTCAACTTCTTCCGCTGGATTAAAGTTTTGGAGGTCCTCGGCTTCCTCTGAGTCAGGTGTCCTGTGTGCCTCCTGGTGTTCTGACAGGTGCCCCCTTGCAGCTCTGCTCCGGTTGTGGACGTCCTCTGTGCTGCTCTGGGTGCTGACAGAAAGCCGCTCTCCTCACAGCTGCCCTCTGAGGGAAAAGTCTGTCATTCCCTAGCCGGGAGCTTGGCAACAGCAGAAAGATTTCTTAGGAGTTACTATTCATATATGAAGAATGCCCATTTAAAAATTTGTAAAGGTCACTCCTTCTTGTTTGCCAAGTGTAACAGCCCATTGTCACTGTGGTGCGCGGCCCCTTCCCTTCAAACCCCACCTCCTAAGAACATGGATTGGCAGGT
>NW_028030976.1:0-574 GCF_054177405.1 Leptonychotes weddellii
CCAGCTTAGTTTCATTGATCCTTTCAATTGTTTTTCTGGTCTCTATTTCATTTATTTCTGCTCTGATCTTTAATATTTCCTTCCTTCTGCTAACTTTGGGCTTAATATATCCTTTTTCTAGTTCCTTGAGGAGTAAAGTTAGGTTGTTTATTTGCAATCTCTCTAATTTAATACATGCATTTATTATTGTAAACTTTCCACCTGGGTGACTCAGAAGGGGAAGCATCAAACTCTTGATTTCAGCTCAGGTCATGATCTTGTGGTTGTGAGATCAGGCTTTGTGCGGGACATGGAACCTGCTTAAGGTTCTCTCACTCTCCCTCTCCTTCTGCCTCTCCCCCACCACTCACATGCCCTCTCTCTCTCAGAAAAAATAAATAAATAACTAGATAAATAAATAAATACTTTCCTCTCAGAACTTCTTTTGTTGCATCCCACAGTATTTGATATGTTGTGTTTTTACTTTCATTTGTTTTGAGATAATTATTTATTTCCCTTTTTTTTTTTATTCTTATGTTAATCCCCATACATTACATCATTAGTTCTAGATGAAGTGTTCCATGATTCATTGTTC
>NW_028030977.1:0-574 GCF_054177405.1 Leptonychotes weddellii
ACAGGATTTCAGAGGACCCAGGAGTGCCACTGAGCATCCCGGACTGGCCCTCTAGTTTCTCTTCCAGCCACTGAACTGTGGAAACTGGCTCCCTGACAAGGCCCTGTCAAAGGAGGTGCCATCTTGGAGAGAAGAGGGAAAGAAGGGTCCCGAAGATTTAGAGATTTGAAGAGCATAAGATTTGGAGGTGAAGGTAAAGAAGGAAACGGGGAGCCTAGGATCCTTGCCGGCCCTTCCCTTTCTCATTTTTCTTGTTCACCTCCCACCACTTCACCCCAACTCCAGGCCAACCACCATCACCAAAGGCCCTGGCTTGGTTCCTCACACAACCCTGCCACGCACACAAATGAGGCATCCAAAGCAATGCAGGGAAGGCAGCGGGAGAACTCAGACCCACGGTTCCCAGGAGGAGTATGGAGCTGGCAGCAAAAGGGAGAGGAGGTGGGCGCCTGGGTGGCTCAGTCGTTGGGCGTCTGCCTTCGGCTCAGGTCATGATCCCAGGGTCCCGGGATCGAGCCCCGCATCGGGCTCCCTGCTCCGCGGGAAGCCTGCTTCTCCCTCTCCCTCTCCCCCT
>NW_028030978.1:0-574 GCF_054177405.1 Leptonychotes weddellii
CTACATCAAAAACTAATGATGTAATGTATGGTAATTAACATAACATAATAAAAAAAAAATAGAACCTGATCATTGAGAATAGAGGTCTGAATTGGAGTTCCAGACACAAGACACAGCTAGTAAGCTGTAGGATTTTTACATTTATTTTCTTCATCTTTATGAGGGAAGAAAAAAAAATTAGCTCACAGACCTGTTGTGGGAATTTAATGAGATAATCTTTGCAAAGTGCCTAGCACACTGGTTGGCACATAAAAAGTACTCAACATACATTAGCCATTGCTAAAATTATTTGTAATCCTTCCTCTTTCAAAAGATTATGACACATATTCTGTTTGTAATATTTTGTTTATGGAAATTATATGCTTTTGATAGCCAAATTTGTCCTGCCCCTTTATTTCTTCATCCATCATTTGATAACATACTAGTAAACGTCAATTCATACTAACTGGAACTAGTATGAAAAGCTACCCTTTTTTTTCTATCAGTATTAGAAGTCTTTGAACATGGTATAAAAAAATCTGCCTTTTCTTTTTTTTTTTTTTTTAGATTTATTTATTCTAAGGCAGAGGGAGAG
>NW_028030979.1:0-574 GCF_054177405.1 Leptonychotes weddellii
CCCTACCTCTTATTTTTATAGTATCTTGTTATTTTTCTCATAGTTCTTGAAAGAAGCTTCCTCAGTGTCCACACTTTGACAAGGAACAATCACTATCTCTCTTTCTCCATCTTACACAAATCACTGCCTGACAAGGTAGAATTAGATGAGTGCCTTAAGTCTCGGGTGTATGGATACACTTCAACTATGTCTGGTTATTACTGGGTCAAAGGGAATGGCCTGCATCAGTAAAAAGCAACTGTGATGAATGGGGAGGCTTATTAAATAAGCAGATGGCATCTACTTAGGCCATTGTGGTTTGGATGAGCTGGTTAAGTGAGCGTTTTCCTGAAGATCACCACCTTCAGTAGAGAATCGAGGACTGTGTTTGCAAAAGAGGCTCCTCAGAAAGAGGCTTTCCTGAGAAGTGGCTTTCCTTTTCTCAGGAAACATGTCTTATTCCATTTTCTCTGTGGCAAAAAAAAAATAAATAAATAATGAAAGAATAATATTTCAAGGGGCGCCTGGGTGGCTCAGTCGGTTAAGCGTCTGCCTTCAGCTCACGTCATGATCTCAGAGTCCTGGGATCGAGCCC
>NW_028030980.1:0-574 GCF_054177405.1 Leptonychotes weddellii
TGGTCTCAAGGAATGCTGACTGCATTATTATTAACAGCAAAAGATTGGAAACAACCCCCAGGCTCCACCTTAGGGGACTGGGTGAGTGTATCACAATGTGTCCAGAGTAAGAAAAACATACAACATGAACAATGATGTTGTAGCAGAAGATTCAATATTCAAAGATATTTTTCACATATTGTGGTAATGGAGAAAAAAAGTTTCAAAACAGTTCTTACTGTAGGAATGCTTTATAAAACTGGAAGGCAGAGGTCAATGTTTACATACATTGACCTGTATGTATAAAAGTATCTAAGAAGATATGCTCAGAATTCATTAGTGGTTGTCACTGAGTGGGATATGGGTGTGTGTGTGTGTGTGTGTGTTTGTGTGTGTGTGTGTGTTTGTGTGTTTAAGGTTGCCCCACCCTGTCTGGGACAGTCAGTAATTACACCTGTAGGAAGGAGACCTCTGTCCTGGCACCCTATCTGGTTAGCACTCTTCCCACTCTCAACTCAGCTGGAGGACATGTAATATGGTCATCTTAGTTACAGGTAACATCACTTCTCTTTACTTAGCTACTTTAAAAAAATTT
>NW_028030981.1:0-10353 GCF_054177405.1 Leptonychotes weddellii
AAATAAATAAATAAATAAATAAAATAAAATATAAGACACATGGGGCGCCTGGGTGGCTCAGTGGGTTAAGCATCTGCCTTCAGCTCAGGTCATGATCTCAGGGTCCTGGATTCAAGCTCCGCATCAAGCCCAATATCAGGGTCCCTGCTCAGCAGGGAGCTTCCTTCTCCCTCTGCCCCCTGCCCCAGCTCGTGCTCTCTCTCTCTCAAATAAATAAATATATATATATATATGACACATCCTGTCAGTCTTCCTCTCTGTACCTCCCAGTGATTTACTGTCTCACTTAGAGTAAAAGCAAAGCCACTATTTGTCTTGTTTTGTTAAGTTTTTATTTAAATTCTAGTTAGTTAACATAGAGTGCACTATTGGTTTCAGGAGTAGAATTTAGTGGTTCATCACTTACATATAACACCCAGAATCTGCATGGATCTTTACAGAGATGTTATAGTGGCAGATTGCTGCAAATACCATCAGAATCCCAGTGCCATGAAACTCTCAAGTTGTGAGTTCAAAAGTAGATGAAAAGCATATGATTCTCAGAAATCCATCCTACTGCCCTGTGTCCATGGTCACTGTTTGATGGTAGTGATTGCTTCTAAACATATGTTCAGACTAAAGTATCAGTGCCTATAATTTACTCAAAGTTTGGTTTTCCACTCTTACAAAATTTTCAATTTTATAGCTTGTCCTGAAACTAAAGTAACAGTTTCTTTCCTGAAGTTATTTGATATCTCGTGTGTTCCTAAATTATGTCTTTAAAAGCATCCTCCTGCTGTACCTAACAGATGTTGTCCTAAGAAGATGTCAAGATTTCTTATTTCCCTAATTGTCATAGAAAATGCAAGAAGTTTTCAGACTGTAATGAGTTCCCAAAACACAAAATGCTTCTGCACTCAACACCTCGCAAGCACCACTCTGCTGCTACCACGAGTTAGAGATTTTTGATTTGCTACTAGATTATTGTTCTGATAACATAAAATAAGAATTAAGAAAAATCCTCTTCCATGATAATGGGCAATTTTTGCTTCAAAATTGTTGATCTAAAGCCAAGTAACTAAACGGATAAAATTATCCAAACTAGGGCGCCTGGGTGGCTCAGTTGGTTAAGCGACTGCCTTCAGCTCAGGTCATGATCCTGGAGTCCTGGGATCGAGTCCCGCATCGGGCTCCCTGCTCAGCGGGGAGTCTGCTTCTCCCTCTGACCCTCCCCCCTCTCATGTGCTTTCTCTCATTCTCTCTCTCAAATAAATAAATAAAATCTTTAAAAAAAATATCCAAACTAATTAAATTTCTTTCTCATCTCAAGATGCTGTTCGGTACAGAAAGCTTTGGAAAATAAGACTACTCTTCTTGCACTTACTCTGAACATAAAAATTCTCTAGGCCTTGAATTATCACCTTGTATTTTTCTAAAAACAAAAGTACACTCAGTTTACAATGCATATTTCTAAAGGAAAATAAACACATTTTATTCAGATGTTTGTGAAGCCAAACACGGACACCGTCATCCAAGGAGCAGACTTTATGGGAAAAAAAAAGAGAAAAGATGGTTCTGGGATAGTTCAAATCCCAAAGGAAGAGAAAGACACATATCACTTAGCAAGAATTCCCACCAGAAACAAGGACACTTGCATGTGAGACAACGAAAAACTGAATGAAACCCAAAAACAATAGACAGATAAGAAGGTTTAGATGAGTGAAAGTTTTGTTGTTTATATTACAGTGTCACAACTAGGTTTTAGGACAATTTTCCAGCGGTAAGTTTTTAGACTTCATTCAAGTATGAAAGTTGTTCAAGGTATTTACTTCAATATTTTAACAAACATTGGCTTGATAGGAAACACCAGGGTGTTAAAAAGTCTCGGGATTAAAATTTTTGCTTGAGATGTATTGAGGAGAGAAAATTCATGTCTGTGTTCTAAGGAAAAGTAGCAGGTAAGTAAAATAGTTGTGAGAGCTACTTCCGCAAGTCTCTTCATAAAATGTTCTTTGCAGATGTAAGTTACCACCGGCTAACACACTACTTCTTGCACACTTGGACTATGGGGCAGCCTGGCAGTTAATTCTCTTCCAACAAGAAATGACTGTTAGTCTGACTTGAAAGAAAGAACATACTGAATGCTATAATGTTTTCTGCTGGTGTATCTCAAATAATATTAAGGCTTAGTGCAATTCTATGCAAAATCCCAAATAGATAGCTTTAACTTGGCAAATAATTTTAAATTTCTGTAAGATCAAACAGGCAAGAAAAACCGATGCTTTTGTAAAGATAAAAATAGTAAAATGAGAGGGGGCACCTAGGTGGCTCAGTCGGTTAAGGGACCGACTCTTAATTTCAGCTCAGGTCACAATCTCAGGGTTGTGAGATCAAGCCCCAAGTCAGGCTCCACACTGGGCCTGGAGCTTGCTTAGGATTTTCTCTCTCCCTCTGTCCCTCCCTCATCTCTCTCTCTCTCCCTCCTCTCTAAAAACAAACAAACAAACAAAAAACCAAAAGATAGTAATATGAGGAATTTGTCTTACCAGATGTTAAAATTTACTATAAAGCTATAATAATCAGCACTGTAGAGCTAGAACAAGAATGAATAGATCAATGAAATAGAATAAAGAGCTCCAAAATACACAGTTATAAGAAACTGGCATATGACACATATGTGATCGGTAAGGAAATACATAATATGCATTAAAATATACAATAAATAAGAAAATGTGTAATAAGTAGGAAAAAATATTCAATAAATGGTTCTGGGAAATTGATCAATTATTGTATTGAGGGGAAGAAACAAGTAAGTCTAAGTACTCTATAAAGTTAAACATTAAAACTTCAAAGCAGAAAAATCTGTGTGAGGAGAGAATGCAAATAAATATTTTCAATGCTTTATATGGAAAACTCACAAAGAAAAAATTATTAAATTCAATTTCTTGCAAAAGCTATCAAGAAATCCCACATCAGAATTAAAAGGTAAACACTAAAATGGAAAAATAAATATGAATCCAACAAATATGGATGCAGATAATGTCCTTAATAATGTAATGAGTTCCTATGAACCTGAGTAACACATCACATATCAAATTAAATCGAGAATGAATCACAAACGGACAGCGCACAGAAGAAAACAGTTAAATGTCTATTAAATATAAGAAATAGATAATGTCCCTAATAAATGAAGAATGTAATTTAAAATAATAAAAATTTGTTTCTAAAATTTAAAAATATGTATATATATATATATATATACTCAACAATAATACTGACAGCTGCAAAAATGGAGGGAAAGGGCATTATGATAGATTGTTGGAATTGTACGTTGGTAAAAGTTTTCCGGAAGAAAGATACAGATATTTATCAAAATATTTTTTTAAATAAAGTCAAGACGGAAACAATTTAAATGTCCAACTGTAAGTAAACAGTTGAATAAATGATGGCTGGCAAGATTGTGCATTTGGATAATATTTCATAACAAAAAGATCATGACAGGTTATTAAAAAAACAAGTATCAAAACTGTATATAATATGATCACAGTTTGTTCACACACACACATTTTCAAAGGAAAAGATCCCAGAAAAATAGAAGAATATATTTCTTGCAATTTTTTGACTACTTCATATTTGCTTTATTATCTTGGTATTTCCCAGAATATCCACAAGGGGTATGTATTGCTATTTTTAGAAGTTATTATTTAAAGTAACATTCATTTGCAGCCACCGGGCATATGATGTCTGGACTTGACTAGAATTATATGAGCTAGTCTGTGTCCTCAAGGAGCTTTTGTTTCACTCCATACAAGCTCATACATAAAAGAAAATTCAAACACATATGCCAAGGTAAATTCAAATACATGTGACAGGGTATATTCAAATATCAAAATAGAGAATCATTTGTCTTCTGAAATTCAGAGGCACTGGGGAGTCTAAAGTCAAGGAAGAGTACCTGAGGTGGGTCCTGAAGGAAGATGGGAATTTGTCTAATGAGAAAAGATAAGTGATAAAGACTTGAAAAAAGGTGGTCAGGACTCGCTGTGACAATATATCTCATATTCTCTATCCTTTCTTTTTAAAAAAAAGATTTTATTTATTTATTTGACAGAGAGAGACACAGCGAGAGCAGGAACACAAGCAGGGGAGAGTGGGAGAGGGAGAAGCAGGCTTCCCGCCGAGCAGGGAGCCCGATGTGGGGCTCAATCCCAGGACCCTGGCTGGGATCATGACCTAAGCCGAAGGCAGACACTTAATGACTGAGCCCCCCAGATGCCCCTAACCTTTCAATGATTATTTTAAAGTTGTAAGGTATCTGGAAAACCAACATAAATACACTACTAACATATCAAACGTTTGACGACTTTCATTTTCTAACAGAGATCCTATAATAGCCTGTCTCTTTGAGAAAGAGGCAAAACTCATCTTCAAAACTGACAAATGAGTTATTTAAATGGAGGAGCATTCTAGAATTTGTTCACAATTATAGATAGACAACAAGTTTGGCATCATGACGACATCTCAATTCCTTGGAGACAATGCAACTATCCACTCCTAAAAAGTGGCTGCGGAGAGCAGGACTCATATATGTGCTATGCAGGAAAGACAGAACTTTCCCATGACCTAAAGAGACTCTGCAAAATGACCACAGATGTTTTATACCAGGAAAGCTGGAAAAATTATATGAAGTCCTGTGAAAAATCTTAGTTTGGAAAAAAATAAGAGGAAACAAATAAATAAGAGGTCACCAGCAGCCTCCAAATTAAAAGAGGTCTTTCTGAATCAGCCTCTCTGAGATTTTAACATATGGACTTTCTAAATCACAAAGGTCTGGAGAGAAGATGAGAACCAAAGTGAGTTCCAAATCCCTGAGTTTTATTGTGCTATTGTTACACACTAACGAGATTTATGGGAGCCTCTCCCATAAATGTTTTTAGTGTACTAAAGCAATAGCTTGTTCTCACTGGACCTTCTTATAAAGAAGAAATACAGTGTGCCAGGAAGAGCACTGAGCGAATGGTTAATAATCAGAATTCTGGCTACCTTGATAATTATCTTAGGGAAATGTCATCTCATACTTAACCTCACAGGGTTTTCGTTTTCATTATCTACAATGTGAAGACCATGTTTAAAAGGGGAATAACGACAGTCCGAGTACGGAGATTGCTGCTCAGTAGCACTATTCAGGAAATTCCAGCTGAATTCATAAAAAGTCTAAAAAGAGTGGAATAACCTATAGACCACCAGGGAAAAGCCTTATGGTCTCCGGGGCCATAAATTCTACAACATTGGAGCTGGAAACCTCTGGGCCTGACCCCTTCATTTTAACTGAAACAGTACCTGACATTTTATGAATGAGATCTAATGACAGGCTTGAGGTAAACAGTACTTTATTTATAAGGTAAATAATAATGTGAGGTAAAAGATATCTGTAAAAGATGTGTAATCTTTTACAGATGAAAAACTCAAAGCATCAAAGAAATTAAGTCACTTGTCAGAGGTGAGACAGCTAAGTGCCAGATCTAGGAGTTGAACCCATGGCTGCCCATTCCAGCACTATGCTCTTATTTTTTTTTTTTTTTTGTAAAGGAGTGAATGTTCTATTCTTTAGTGCTTAATAGAATACATAACAAGTCACACAATCAATGATTCATTATGTCACACACAGGAAAATAGTATCGAGTATTTCTACTGTACAACTCATTGTGAACAGGGCAGCGCCATGTTCTTAAGCAATTTGCTCTACCTTCTCCAACAGGAAGGAGCTGAGTGGGACCCAGCTGGGGCTAAGAATGGCTAAGTATTTCCCAAAGAAGTGTTCAGAAAGATCTATCTAATATCATAAAAATGAAAAATAAGTAGGCTGAATTGCCCATCTGAAAGATAGTATGGAAACTGAAACACAACCAAATAACAACTTACTAGAAAAATTCACGTTAATATTATTTTAAAATTTCACTGAGATGTTTTGTATAATTGAAGATGCAACCTCAAGATATCAATGCTTGACACCTTTACGTTACATGTTGGTGTGGAAGCAATGACACATTTTTTTCACTCACCATTAATGAGAAAACAATAAATCATGGTTTTGTGTAAACAACGATTTTTAAGAGGCAGTTGTTAAGAGAGCTCACGATGGAGTTAGCTGGGCTGAGCTGAATCTTGGTCCTGAAACTTACTGGTTATGTGACCTGTTGTCTTAGTCATTGCTATATGGTAAATGCCTAGCAAAGGGTCTGACACTTAATAAACTGGTAATAAAATTTTATTGAATTTTTAGCACTTAATTCATTTTTCCAGAAAATGGGACTTGGTACCCCCCCCTCGCTCTGTCATACACACACACACATACACAATCAAGACTTTGTTTAGAAGATAATGCAGCATACCATTTCTTGTTTTATCTCTTTCTCTTTCTTGGTCATTTTTGAGAATAACGGCTTCACCTTTGATGGTGACATTTGTAGAACAACAACATTAAAATATGTTATGAATAGTTTAACCACAGGATCAATGGGCACAAATAAATTCATATTTTAAAGTCTAAAATAACCAGTTTGATTACTTTGATCACATTAGATAAAATATTTCAGTCCAATTTTTGCCCTATGGACCTATCTGATCAGAATGTCTTTGGCTAGCATTTATTTTTCTGAAAGAAGCAAAAGAAGCTGAGGAACTATTTAGATGGTATCTCAGATGACCAAAGAAACAAAAGTTCCTTAAACAAGCTTTGATATCTGTTCTTCTGAGCACTGACAGTATTAATAAAAATTAAAAATCATACAAGAAGAAACTAAATATTTCAAGGCACCCCAAACACCACAATGCATAACAAATATGATGCCCTGAATGAAATGGAAGACAGGAAACAGAGAAAGTTCTATTTAGTGGAACATGAATTACCCTTAAGGCTTTTGACCTCCTACATTAAATTTGTATTTTCTTTTTATTGTAAGCCTAGTTACAACTAGACTATTCGATTCCCCTTAAACAATACAGACTAAGAGAATTTAATTAACATTCCTCGCCTTATTACTAGTGAGCTAGATGATTTAGCACAAATGATTTTACCTTCTTTAATTTTACTTTCCTCATGTTTAACTGAGACAGTTGGAATAGATCATTCCTAAAGCCCTTTTTAGCTGTAAAACACTGTGAATTATCAGGTTAATAACAAAAATGAGATCCAGAAGATGAACTGTGTTATATTTATTTCATGTTTTAGTTCATTTATTCAATAGTAATGGTCAGTAGTTATTGAACCAAAAACTTTTCTGACACTTCATATATGTAAACACTTTTAATCTTTCCAATATCCCCATAAGTACCATTAGGACTCCAATTTCATTAATGAAAAAAGAAAAGCGCAGTGACCACAAAGCTTGTGGTCAAGCACTGTAGCCGGGATTCAAACCCAGGCCATGTGGCTGAGACCCTGTGTGTTGGAGCACTTTGCAATCCTGCTGGTGCAGATTTCAACATTTGTCCTGATCTGATGTCCTGATTGCTGGCCAACCTAGTAGGTGGTAATGATTCTATTAGTGCAGAATACCCTGTCTTCTTAGAAACACTTTTTTGTTAAAGTATTTTGAAGGTTAAAATTGATCCCCACTCCCTGTATGTACATAGAGAATTGTGTACCTATCCTCTAGCTCCTCCTACCTTTCTAATACTTCCTCTAGTTTTTAAATTACATGGTCTGACTGCTGGGATTTAAAAGTAATTCTGATAGGGGTGCCTGGATGGCTCAGTCAGTAGAGCATATGACTCTTGATCTTGTGGTTGTAGGTTTGAGCTCCCATGTTGTATGAAGAGATTACTTAAAAATAAAATCTTAAAAAAAATAAAAATAAAATAAAAGGAATTCTGATATATCAATATTTTGTTCTTTGTGTCAATAGATATAGAAATGAATGCTGTATAATTATCCCAATCCCATAAAGACACCATTAGCAGATTCAGCTGTTAAAAATATGAGTATTGAACAAGGAAATAAAGGCTCCTCTTAAAAAAAAAATATGAGTATTGGTTTCTTAAAATGTAATTACCAATTGTTCTGACCAAGGCTATCATAAAATATGGAATAGATGAAGGAAAAAAATTGTGCAAATGGTAAGCTAGGTATGCCTTTAAGTATTAAATGATTGTGTATGTGTGTGGGTGTACATAAATATGAATTACTAAAGATAGTAGAAGTCAGCTAAAGTTGTGACCTCTTATCAACAATTCCTGAGGGAAAAAAATGGATAATACGGTTTTAGGTATCTATGTAGGTTGATAAGCTTGTATGTAATTAATAAGACAAGTTCTTAAGATCTAATTTAGATTAAGTCAAAACATGTGGTGAACTTATTATGTAACAGCAAACATGGGCTTCTGACATTATGACAAAGGACCATAGTGATATGAAAGAATGAGAATGATGGTATTTCCTTGAGGGAAAACTCTACCAGAAACTTGAAGAGCTGCCTAATCTCTCTTTACCACCTACATGGCGTGTAATAACTGCTGCTGATGCTTGGAGACCATGAATGACAGAAGTAATAAAAATTCAGTTGGTGATGACAGGGGTTATGCGCCTCCGTTCCACCATTTCCAAAAGGGGCAAAACATTTCTACTGGGAAAAACATGTAAAAAGCACATAATCAACCAAATAAACTATGAAATATAAACCACAGTCACTGTTCATAACGGCAAAAATCATGATTAAAGGAATTAAGATAAAAAAGAAAACATCAGCAATACTGAGTCCAAATAATCTGCTTATTTTCTTGACATTTCAGTAATGCAACATCTATCATTACCTTAATGAATATGTACAATATGCAAACAGCATGTTCACTCAATTACTACTAATAAATGTTTTCAAAGAATATGCTATCAGCTGCAATTTCTCATAATGCTTTCACTCTCCTGGGTTAGTTCCTTCTGTCTGACATCCCAAAAGAGGTAAGAGAAAATACCAGAGGGCTCGAGATCACATACAGTGTGATTCCATTTACATGATGTACAAAAAGGCAAAATTAATCTACACTATTAGAAGTCAGAATCTGGTTTAGAAGGATGACAAAAAATGGATAGCGGCATAGAAGAGGCTTCTAAGTTTCTTGTAATGTTCTTTTTCTTGATCTGGTTGCTGATTACTGGATGTGCTTAATTCATGAAGTTGTCATAATAAATATATATTTGGTATATATGCTATACTTTAAAGGTTTTTTAAAAATATAAAATCTTTTTAAAATTTTTTTTTTTATTATGAGGGGCAACTGGGTGGTTCAGTCAGTTAAGGGTCCAACTCTTGGTTTCTGCTCAGGTCGTGATCTCAGTCATGAGATCAAGCCCTGCATCAAACTCCATGCTGAGCATTGAGTCGGCTTGAGATTCTCTCTCTCACTCTCTCTCCCTCCCCCTATCCCCTGCTCTCTCTCTCTAAAATAAATGAATAAATAAAATCCTTTAAATTTTTTTAAAAATAAATTATATTCATATGCACCAGCAACTATCAGAAAATATATTTTTTAATTTTTTTAATATATTTATTTATTTATTTATTTTGATGTAGTGTTCCATGATTCATTGTTTGCATATAACATCCAATGCTCCATTCAATACGTGCCCTCTTTCATACCCATCACCAGGCTAACCCATCCCCCCATCTCCTTCCCCTCTAGAGCCCTCATTTTGTTTCTCAGAGTCCACAGTCTCTCATGGTTCGTGTCCCCCTCCGATTTCCCCCCCCTTCATTTTTCCCTTCCTACTATCCTTTTTCTTTAAATTTTTTAACATATAATGTATTATTTGTTTCAGGGGTACAGGTCTGTGATTCATCAGTCTTACACAATTCACAGCGCTCACCATAGCACATACCCTCCCCAGTGTCTATCACCCAGCCACCCCATCCCTCCCACACCCCACCACTCCAGAACCCTCAGTTTGTTTCCTGAGATTAAGAATTCCTCGTATCAGTGAGATCATATGATACATGTCTTTCTCTGATTGACTTATTTAGCTTAGCATAATACCCTCTAGTTCCATCCATGTTGTTGCAAATGGCAAGATTTCGTTTTTGATGGCTGCATAATATTCCATTGTGTGTGTGTGTGTGTGTGTGTGTGTGTGTGTGTGTGACATCTTCTTTATCTATTCATCTACTGTTGGACATCTTGGCTCTTTCCATACTTTGGCTATTGGGGACATTGCTGTTATAAACATTGGGGTGCACATACCCCTTCAGATCACTCCATTTGTATCTTTGGGGTAAATACCCAGTAGTGCAATTGCTGGGTCGTATGGTAGCTCTATTTTCAACTTTTTGAGGAACCTCCACACTGTTTTCCAGAGTGGCTGCACCAGCTTGCATTCCCACC
>NW_028030982.1:0-574 GCF_054177405.1 Leptonychotes weddellii
CTGATAGCAATGATGATATCTATAGAGCCACTCTGGGGTCGTGCGCTGGATGGGAGTAGCATGAATAGACGCACACAGGAGCAAACAGTGTGGTATGAGGAGTACTCCCCACCTCTGTTTGGTTTCACGTATGTTGTGATAGTCACCTGTTCTTCCGGCATCTCTCCAGCTCCTGCCCTGTGCCAGACGTTCTCCAGGTGCTGGGGATAAAGTGGTGAGCAGCCAGACATGCTGCTTGCTCTCAGAGAGAAATTAGATCATGATATTCTTGGATGTATAGTGCTAAGATAGTGTTCAGAAAGAAAGGTACCCATTTCTGTGAGAGTCCATTTTAAAATGAAATTGACCTAGATTTGGTGGCTAGGGGCGGTTTTCCCGAGGGAGTAACTGAGCAGAAGCCTGAAAACAAATCAGTGCATGAGGGCCAACTAGCAGAGTCAAGGTGGGGTGTGAGGGATGCTTATTATTTAGACCTGAAGGGATCTTCAGAAGCATCTTGTCCAACTTACCTGTCCTTTTTTTTCTGCCTTATTTTTCTCCTTAACATTTAACCAGCATCAAATATACTATAAAC
>NW_028030983.1:0-574 GCF_054177405.1 Leptonychotes weddellii
GCCATTTGGATGTCTTCTTTGGAAAAATGTCTGTTCATGTCTTCTGCCCATTTCTTGATTGGATTCTTTGTTCTTTGTGTGTTGAGTTTGATAAGTTCTTTATAGATTTTGGATACTAGCCCTTTATCTGATATGTCATTAGGCACAATGAATCTTAAAGGTGTTTGTTGCTATGGGGGAGGGGACACATTTTGGTCTGTAAGTTATCACCTTTCAATTTATCACTTTTGTTCACTGTGGATTTTTTCATGTGAAATTTTCTCAAATACAGGCCAATCTGGGGAGTGGAGAGACTGTAGTAGAAACCACAGATGGCTATGTGACTTGGCCCGTGTAATGTGGGTAGAAGCGACAAGGATCCAGTTTTGCCCCTATGCTTATGTGGTCCTGTGTGCTTTCACTTCCCCCTCTGAGAACTTCTGATCTCAGCTAAAAGGTCATGCTCTAGGTAGTTGCTGCCCCTTCAGCCTGGGCCACAAAGCCTAGCTGACCTTGACTTGAATAAGACCTGGCTCCGGCAGACCTGAAGACCCATGAGTAAGAAATACGTGCTTATGAGATTTTGTAGTTATTT
>NW_028030984.1:0-574 GCF_054177405.1 Leptonychotes weddellii
CCATTCATCTGTCGATGGACATCTTGGCTCTTTCCACAGTTTGGCTATCGTGGACATTGGGTAGCCCCATTCTTAAACCCTGGGGCTGTCTGAACCATGGTCAAGTTCATCCTTGTGCCAACTATGAGATGTGTAGCCATAGACAAGTCCCTTATCTCTCTGGACCCCAGCCTCCCTGGCTATAAGACAATGACAGCATCTACTTCTCTGAGTAGATTGAGGGACAATTGAGGGAGCTGGAGCAGAGTCCGTGTTCAACTTACGTCAACTCTGGTGCTCGTATTCCTAAGAAAAGCAACTCATCA
Organism: Leptonychotes weddellii; assembly: GCF_054177405.1. Lineage (NCBI taxonomy): Eukaryota > Metazoa > Chordata > Mammalia > Carnivora > Phocidae > Leptonychotes > Leptonychotes weddellii. The sequence continues at coordinate 306 of NW_028030984.1, forward strand.
GGAGAGTGGAGGAAAGCATGGCTGACCCTCTCCCATGTAGGCTGCGGTGGAAAGAGCACTGGGCTTGGGATCTACAGACCTGAGTCTGGAGCTGAGCTCTACAGCTTACCAGGGTTTTGACCTTCAATGAGTCGCGAGACCTCTCTGAACTTCAAGTGTCCTCATCTCTAGAATAAGGATGATCATGCTACCAACTGCACAGGGTAATGGTGGGACATTGTGCATATGACAGAATGTGGTGCGAATCAGAGTGGAGCAGAGACCAGGAG
>NW_028030985.1:0-574 GCF_054177405.1 Leptonychotes weddellii
CAAAATGTAATCTTAACAGATCAGTCAAGAATTCTCTGATCAGCTCCAGTGAGTCTGCCACATGAGACTTCTCCACTCCTCAAAGGAAGATGAGGTGATTGGCATAATAAGACCCCTTATTTTTCCCCCTAAAGGAAAGTGACCTTGCCTGGACCAGTCCTTCTTCTTTCTCTTGATAATAACTTCCTTGACCCACCCTTTTTCCTATAAAAACCTCCTCAGAACTCCCTTCTACTTGCTAGATGGGATGCTGCCAGATTCTTGAATCACTTAATAAGGCCAATTAGATCTTCATTGAATTTTGTTTTTTAACAAAAATAAGCTAGAGAAAAGAAAAACATTTTTTTAAAGATTTTATTTATTCATTTGACAGAGAGAGACAGCGAGAGAGGGAACACAATCTTATGGATACTCCCTCATGAAGCAAACTAAAGATTCACTTCATTATTTATAATAGATGTACTATGACCCATTTTACAAATGAACAAAGAAAATCATACATCCATTAATAAACTTTGGGGTGATTTCCATTTTAACAAACTTCATATTACATATCTTTGTGTACATGTGTGAT
>NW_028030986.1:0-574 GCF_054177405.1 Leptonychotes weddellii
GAAGGGAAGAAGGGAGGAAGGGAGGAATGCTTCCTCCCCGACTCCATAACACATTTTGTCTCCTGGACACAGAGCGGGGCTGCTTATGTTCCAAGTTTCACAGAGTCCCTAGGAAAAGTGTTTCACCTTAGTCTACTTTGCTTCCCTCCAAAGGGCCCAACCTCAGCCAATGAGATCTTCCTGAAAATAGAGAGCATTCAGTGTTCTCCACTCCCCAGCATCGCCTCACTCCATTCTCCCGTCTTTGTCTTCAAGCACATTTGAAGAAAGCTTCTTGCAGGACCTCCTCCTTCCACACTCTGCAAACAAATCCATGCAAATAGTGCCTACAGATTAACAATGCCACCAGCCCACAAGTGTCTGAACATTATTTCCATACAACCACACACACACATACACACACCCTTGATATAAACCCACAAGATGAAAACTGATTCACATTCACATAGGAAGATTCCTCCTCTGTTACTCATTTTCCCTTTCTTTAATCTTAAAACGTAATTCAAGTGAACTCTCTCCTCCCTTGCAATGAAGTGTTTTAAATAAAACAAAATTAATCCTATATGTAACTTAG
>NW_028030987.1:0-574 GCF_054177405.1 Leptonychotes weddellii
AAAAAAAAAAATACTGATGCCTGATTCCATTTCTAGAGGTTATGGTTTAATCTATACTGAGTATGGTTGAGTACTATACCTGAGCAGATCTACTATATACTGAATACTCTAATATATCTAGAGTATGGTTTAATATATACTGATATATATAGTATATATATGTATATATATATGCTGATATATATATAATCAGCATATATATATATGTATACATACATATATATTTTTTTTTAGTAACCCAATTTCTTCTAATGTATAGTCCTGGTTGCGAACCACTCCAGTAAGCAGTAAAGGTTTCCAGAGAAGAGGTTTACATGCAAAGATCTCCGTAGTGCTATGCCTAGTTTTATATCGTTGTAAGAATACTAGAAATCCCTCAATTAATGGATAATATTCCCTCAAATTAGCAAATGCAAATGAAAGTGAATATTTAAGGGAAGGGAGTAATACTTTTTATCATTTAAGAAAATAAAGAATATGTTAAAGAATTGTTTTTCCCAAAAACCTTTTCTGAAGAGTCTAAAATTTATAAATCAGAGGCAATAGTAGGGTGCTGCTACGAGTAAATGTATAG
>NW_028030988.1:0-574 GCF_054177405.1 Leptonychotes weddellii
GGTGAGCGCTGTGAATTGTGTAAGACTGATGAATCACAGACCTGTACCCCTGAAACAAATAATACATTATATGTTAATTAAAAAAAAACAACAACTTTTGGTCAACCTCTGACTTCAGTTTCTAAAGGAATGGGTTTCCTCCTTTGTTACTAGTTGAATCTTGGCTTTGTAACTTAAACAACTTGTGGCCAAACCAATAAAAGTTGTTGTGATTGTTATGAATTGTTGTGATTGTTATTGTTTTATAAAAGGTGATATTTTTTCCTTTCCCCTTTTGCTGTTATTTGTGAATCCATTTCTATTGGGAGTTTGGACTAAACAAGTGACTTGACAGAAAACGCTCATATCTGTATGCTCTGGGTTACAAGCTTTACGTGTAAATGTTCTCATACATTTCATTGTATACCCAGGATGTATCTCAGGGTCACTTTTCATTTACTCCTACCTTGTGGAGCTAAGTGGCATTTATTTTATTATATTTGAAACTACAAAACATTTTACTCAAAGATCTTGGAAATCTAACATGAAATGTCAAAATATAAAGAGGAAGTATTGTGTTCTTTGCACACAGTGG
>NW_028030989.1:0-574 GCF_054177405.1 Leptonychotes weddellii
TGCTGCCCACTCTGGGGCTTTTGGAGAGTGCTGGGAAGCTCCTAATACCTCCTGCCCATGCTCACTTCTCTGCGCCCCCGGAATCCTTCCTGCCATCCTTTAGGTCAGCACAGGATCCGCTGCTTTACTCCTGGTGAGGGGTCTAAGGAGGGGTCAATACCACTAGATTGTAAAGTGTGAGACTACATGGGGTGTGTCTGTCTTGTATGTTTCTCACCCAACATGTAGCATATGCACTGAATGGATGAATGAATGAATGGATGAATGAATGAATGCCAAGGTTATCTTCTTCATCACTTTTCCTCCCAACATGCTCAGCCTAAGGCTTTGCACAAGAAGTGATCTGGAATGGCTTGCTGCATTTATTTAGGTTGAGTGGAGAATGTTTGCACCAGAATTCAAAGTAGAATTCATAAAAACTTGTTTCATGAAGAGTAGGTAAGTCAGATGGGGGTGGGGAAGAAAATCGAGAGAAGTCTATGACATCGGGGAGCTTTCGGATGCACACTTTGGGATTGGGATTTGGGCCGGCCATGAAAGAAAGTGGGATGAGGACACAGGGCCGGGGGGGGGG
>NW_028030990.1:0-574 GCF_054177405.1 Leptonychotes weddellii
GGAATTTAAGAAACAAAACATAAGGGGAAGAGAAGGGAAAATAAAATAAGATGAAAATGGAGAGGGAGATAAACCATAAGAGACACTTAACTCTAGGAAACAAACTGAGGGTTGCTGGAGGGGAGGTGGGGGGGATGGGGTAACTGGGTGATGGGCATTAAGGAGGGCACTTGATGTAATGAGCACTGGGTGTTATAGGCAACTGATGAATCACTAAATCCTGCCCCTGAAACTAATAATACAGTATACGTTAACTACTTTGAATTTAAATAAAGAATTAAAAAAAAATTGCTTCAGCATTTAGTACAATGGATATTTGTTATAGTATTGATAAACATTTGGAAAAAAACTATAATGTCCTGGTTAAAGATGAGAGTTTGGAAACATATATTAGCCACTGCTTCCTCTCAAGTGAAAACAAAAACAACATAAAGAAGTTTGCTTTGTTTTGTTTGTTTTACGGAAGAAACTCATATCAAGAGAGGAGACAGTAACAAAATATTGGAAGTAGAAAGCAAATGAATGAATCATAACAGAAGAAGAGACCTAGGAAAGTTCAAATCAAGGTCAACAA
>NW_028030991.1:0-574 GCF_054177405.1 Leptonychotes weddellii
AAAAAAAAATAAAAAAATAAAATCCAGGATTTCTCACTCCTGAGCCTAGGCCCATAGCTACTGAACTTGATGTCATGGCATTTACTCCAAGCTGCAAGGATATGGGTGGGAGGAGAAGATGGGTCTCAGAGAGCGGACTTCATCTGCCTGCCAGGGTCAGTGATGCCGTCTTCACAGATCCTCCAGCATCCCCTTTAACCCTTTTGTGAACAACCCTCGGGGTTTACTAGGATCGGATGGGATTTTCTGAAATCACAAATGAAGCCTCGTATCTCAGCATAGCACAAGTAACGTTTGCACACAAAGTCTGATGGGGACCGGGGGGCTCCCCTCTGTCTTATACCGGTGCCGTGTAGCATGTGTGGCCCCTGGTCACTGTGGCAGGAAAAGAGATCTGGAAGGGCTGGGCCTGGCAGCCTACCTCTCAGGGGACCTGGGGAGGGGAGGAGAACACAGAGCATTTTGTCTCAGCAGCTGTGCCAGGTCCTGGGCATCCTCGTGTCCTGGAAGTCTCAAACTTTTATGTTTTATATCCTCTGGTCTCTATATCTAAAACCAAACCAAACCAAACCAA
>NW_028030992.1:0-1000 GCF_054177405.1 Leptonychotes weddellii
TAGGACCGCAAAGCTCAGAAACCCCTGAAAGTTCTCCCTGTTTCCTGCTAGAGGGACACGGGGCAGAACTGTCGAGCAGAAGAAAGAGAGCCATTTGGTACCAGAGGAGCAGCTGAGATCCCAGCAGTATTTGTTGCCTCTACTCAAAATGATTTAGTGAGGGTGAAAAGGGAAAGGTATTTTAGGAAGTTGTTTCCCTTAAGAAACAACATTTCAGTTTTAGCACTTTAAGAATCGTCCTTTGTTTTATCTGAAAACAAGGCTGACGCTATCATGTCTCAGCTGTGGATGGATGGATGTATACGTTGGCATATATAAATGTTCTTACAGGGCGCCTGGGTGGCTCAGTTGGTTAAGCGACTGCCTTCGGCTCAGGTCATGATCCTGGAGTCCCGGGATCGAGTCCCGCATCGGGCTCCCTGCTCGGCAGGGGGTCTGCTTCTCCCTCTGACCCTCCTCCCTCTCATGCTCTCTGTCTCTCATTCTCTCTGTCTCAAATAAATAAATAAAATCTTTAAAAAAAAATAAATAAAAAATAAAATAAAATAAAATATTGACAGTTTAAAAACCAGACAGTCTCCAGTGTAAGTAAAACTTTATATTTCATTTTGTGTGATTACTGCAATCATAACTGGATACAAATGCAGTTATCATTCCAAACCTCAAGTGTGTTCCAGAATGTCTGAGAGCACTATGGCATAACAACATTGATGCATAAATTGCTATTTTAGTTATCATTAGTCTAAAATACTGATCGGGGAAAATGTCATATTCTTTCAAAGATAATTTTGGTCCAGGGTCCTGAATCTAGTAGGAGCCTGTAGATTGGGGTAAGAAAAGAGGCAATTTTTTCTTCAAAAGATTTGTAGATCAGCATTTTAATACCACCAAATTAAGGGATCCCACCCGCTCCGCATGGCCAGATGGCTGCATTGTTAGAAGCTGCCGGAGGAAGGGATTGGCTTTCTTCTAAGATAAAACTTAAGTATACATTTGGTAA
>NW_028030993.1:0-10353 GCF_054177405.1 Leptonychotes weddellii
AATCTGTGTCCCAGGTCCGATCACAGGGCCCTTCCCATCTTGGCACACGCACCCCACCCCACCCCAGTGGTGGAGACACACCAGGGCCATTGCACCTTGGACGGGCATCACACTGAGCCCTCCCCACAGTCCTACGGTGGCCCATGAGCCCACCTCCCAGACAAAACTGAGACCAAGGGATCCAGACCCCTGCCTGGCCACCGTTCAGCTGCTCTGCTGGAATTCGAACGCAGGTCTCTGTGACCTGAAACCTTTGTGCTCATTCACCGTGTCCTATACCACATAGAAGAGAAAGTGTGAATTTAATTGACCTACTTGTTCAGCGACAGTGACAAAAGGGAAGGCAGGCAACAAGGGTCTGGCTTGGCCATCTGGGCTGCCGTTGATGGCTGGGCGGTGGAGCCCCACTGAGGGGGTCCCCGGACTGACACGGTGGGGTGGGGTCCCCGGCTGTATGGGCAGCGTGGCCGGTAGCCGCGTGAGGTGCGACAGCTCATCAGCAAACCCCCGGCAGCAAAGGTCTGGCTAGACTGGTCCGAAGGCAGCGTTTCTTCTCCACATCTACCCTCTCATTAAGAGCCTGGCCACAGAGGCCTGGAAGAACGCTGCAGGAAGGCGGGCATTGTGAAAAGCATTCACTGCATTCGGACACATCGCCTTGTGCGTTTCTGCTGGTTCTCTAAACAATTCCTCCTTTGTCTCCCGCTCTTTACTTTTGAGCTCGGTTGGGAAATGTCTGTTTTGTTTGGTTTAATTTTTGTTCTTTTGTTTCTTTTATTGTTCGGGATCTCAAATAAGCCAACCCCTGAAGGAATGGTCTCCTTGGCGCTCTTTTGGGCTCGTTAATTCTATGTTGCCAGCCTGCTGTCCAGATGAAGCCGTGGCTGAGGTTGAGGATGGGGATGCTGGCACTTGACTCTCGGGGCTTGATTATGTGCAGTGAGCACCAGGGACGCCGATGGCCGGTATTCATGTTAGGTATCCAGCAGCTATGTGTTGGAGGAATGGATACAAAAAAAAAAAAAAAATTAAAAATACTAAATAAATAAACAAAATACACTGAAACTCCAACACAACATAGTCCTTCCTTCCTGGCCCACCAGGGCTGAGATACTGAAGTTTAAAATCTGTTTCTACATTAAATTAAAAGAAGACAGGCCTGCTGCGCAGCCGGTCCAGAGTTGCGTACTCCTGTCCTTCTCCCGGGCATGGAGCGTTCCGTGACCTCAGAGAAACTGGAAGCTCACTCTGCTTACATGCTTAATGTATCTATCCCTGAAGGGCTTGCTTGGTAGGTGTGCCAAATGGCTACAGTGTTCCCCCATCATTCATATTTAAAGTATGATGGAACTCTGGCTCTGATCCGTGCAAATCTCTGCATCTCATTCTTTCAGCTGCGGTAAAGCTCACTTAAGAGCTCAGGGGGCCAGAGGACCTCCACCAAACACACTTTTGTTCTGGTTCTTTTTCATTTTTCTTGGAGGTGATCCTCCAAGATCACCTCTTCTTTGGACCAGATCTCCCTGTCTCGCATGTAAAAATGAAGGGGGGGAAATAAAATAAAAATGAAGGGGGAGCCAGATGCCGACAAAGTGTACCATTAATACTTTAGGTCAGATTTCAGATGTTCGTATCGAACATTTGTCAGAAGTTCCCGAACAGTATTAGCTATTTCTAAGTCTGTTTATATTTGGAAATGATTATTTTTTTTAAAGAACTCATTTTAAAACAACTTCAGTGAAACCAAGGCTCAGGCTGGAAAGAATTGCATTCACCAAGTCATTCGTATGAATTTTTAAATGTGCTTGCCCATAGTCAGATACAGGATAAAAATCCAAAAGGCTCATTTGTAATGTGATTTTTGAGGGAAAGTTTTGCTCTCGGTCACATATATGCCTACAGCTCCCTCCGAGTTAAAATATTTCTGGAGGGAGCCATTGCGTTGGAACGGGTCTTGCTTGATTCCTGGCGCCCTGAATTCCAGCTTCCAGGTGAGTCAGGCAGGTTGGTGTAGAAACGTGCTAGCTGACCTGTCCTTGCCGTGTCTTGTCCAGTGAGCCTGCCCCTGGGCCCCAGCAGTCCCTGCGGCACGGACAAGGTCCCGCCGGTGCCGTGTGAGGCCGAGGAGACCGTGTCTGTCAGCAGCTGTTTCGCATCAGAAGACACAACTGAAGACTCTGGAGTGGTGAGCTCCCCCTCAGACATCATCTCCCTGGATTCCCAACACGACAGCATGAAATCCAAAGATAAGTGGGCCACAGACCAGGAAGACGGCAGTGACCAGGACCTGGCTGGAACCCCAGAACTGGGTCCCCACAAGAGCCCCACCTGGGAGAGGAACGGCTCTGGGAACTGGCATCCAAGGTGAGTCAGGCGACAGCTGGAGAGGGAAGCCCCATCCTAGCCTTGGGAGGAAGGTCTTCTGTTCACGGTGACCCAACCGGCAGGTGCCCTCCAAAGTTGCCACTTCCCGATGTGGGGGTTCACTATCCACAACCATGTCTTCAGACTCTTTGTAGACATGTAGGTGTTTATAAGTAATACCTAAAGATTGGCTTGTTTGTTTTTTCTTTTATGTAAACGGTACCATATGCTCAGTGTCCTTTCTTACTCAACATCGTGTTTTTAAGATCGATCCATGATGATACGTGTCTTGTGAGTTCATTTATTCTTCTGCTTTTTAATTAATGGGCACTTAGGTCATTCTGGTTTTCCACACCACTGGGAACAATGAGGAAGTTGGGCATATGTCTCTGTTTACACATAGAGAGCTTTCTAGAGGAGAAATTATGAGACATTCAGAAAAATTCATCCTCAACTATGGACTGTTGGCACATTGCTCTCCAAAATGATTGTCTGGTCTACAGGCCCTCCAGTGGTCTCTAACGGCCTGCCATCCACACCTGCACCAACACTTGCCATCAGAACACCTCTACTTTTCCACACATACAGGTGTCCAATTGCATTTCACGTGCTTTTTAATTTAGTCTTCTGATTAGTAAGAATGAGCATCTTGTCCTGTGTGTATTAACACTTTGATTTTCTTCTTGCATGACTTGCCTTTCTAGAGACTGCCCTTTTAAAAATTTTTTTTTAATTTTTTATTTTGAGAGAGGGAAAAGAGAGAGAGCATGCAAGAGTGGGGAGAGGGACAGAGGGACAGGCAGAGAGACAATCTTAAGCAGGCCCCACACCCAGCATGGAGTCTGACTCAGGGCTTGATCCTACGACCCTGAGATCATGACCTGCACCGAAATCAAGAATCGGACGCTTAACAGAATGAGCCACCCAGGCACTCCCACAGACCTTAAAAAACAAACAAACAAGAACAACAACAAAAAACTGGATGTTACTTTTTTTTAAAAAATTCATTAATGTCTTCTTAATCTGTACATCAGTTCTTTACTACACACAGTCTTTAAGACTATGCCTTGAATGTAGCTTTGTTTTCTCTTGTTGCATAAAAATTGCTTTTTAATTTTAATATTCTTAAACGTGTCCCTTTTCTCCTGAATGTGTATGGTCTTTGCATATTTAAGAGACCCTTCTCCTACCCTGAAGGACTAAAGATTATCTGAATTTCTTATAAAAGTTTAGTGTTGCTTTCTCACATTTGGGCTTCTCAACTACCTGGGTTTATTTTCGGGTGTGATGTGAAGAAGGAAATCTATTTTTTCCCACTGACTCCTAGCTCCACTTTGGATTGTGTACATGCCCCTGGCGCTCTGTTCCATAGAACTGGCTTATCTGTCTGACATCGTCCCAGCACACTGCCGCTGTCCCTTTCTTCGTTCTTCTAAGAAGAAGGTTAATTCTCTGCGGCCCATCAGTTTTTTTCTTCACCCTTTAAATAATTTTAAGAACTAGTCACACACACAGTGTTAATGAAATAGTAACAAAAAGTAGAATGATCCCAACAATTTCACGAGTCTTTCACCAAAACCAATGAATGTGTTTTTCGTGTTTTGTTCCTACTTTGTCCATATGAACACACAAATCTTTACCTGGTTAAGTAATTGTAGTGTCAGTAATAATTTATTTTGATTTATTTTTACCTAAGGATTTATCATGAGCATTTGCCCATTTGTTAATTACACTCTAATAAATTTAACGTATAGCTCGTCAATCTTACGGGCCATTTCAAGACCAAGTTTATATTTTCATTTGACAGGAAATTAAAAAGTAGCAGTTGCTCCCCCCCACCCCCCCCCCCCACACAAGATGTGTTAGCCTGAGCTGTTTGCATCTATGAGAGCCGAGAAAAATTATGGTATTTCCTTCTTCATCCATTAAACATTAAAAAAAAAAATCACTTTCTACAGTAATCCCCAGCTCTGTTCTGTGAGTTTGCATGGAGATTCCACACCCCGAGCTCTACATCTGAAGCTAATCAGACATTTTTAATTCTGGCCCCTCGGGATGCTCATGTTAGTCATCGTTTGCTTTGCTGGCACTGACCCCTGATGTAAAATCTTGCTGACTTCTATCCAAATATGAGAGTTAATGTTGCCTGTGGCCACAGCCAGGATAATCATGGAGTCTTTGGAATTTGCTGCTTTATCCCAGCAGGGAGTAGGGCATGTTTTTCTGCCCTAATCTCTGGGGTGCCATGGAATTTGAGAGTAGCAAGGCGGGGAGGGAGGGGGCTCTGACCGACCCACAGTGGGTCCCCCAGCACTAAGTAGTTGCCTAGTCTTTGAGAGTCCTCATGACTTTGCAGAACCTTGTGCATTTGCTTATGCATGCACAGATGATGCCCCCTACCTCTCAGAGGTGTGGTAAGCCTATAAAAGCCCAGTGTGCGTGGCTCAGTACACATTGCCTGTGTATCAAATAGGATACGTTGTCAAAGTTACTACTGTTAGTTTAGGAAATGGGGCACCCAGAATTCTCTGGGCTTCCAACAGCCCAGCAGTCTAACGAGGATGAAGATAGCCTCTGAGCCCCCCAGCCCTGTCTGTGCTGCCCACTATCTGTCACAGAGTTGGGATCCCCCTCTGCCTAGGACTTTTCATGGAATGACCATAGTTAGTGCAATATTGTGATTCATAAGAAATATCTATTTGGTCATCCAAATGACCAAAACATATGTCTCATAAATATTGGTCTTCATCCACAGTTTCTGGCTCACAGCTCCCAAAAACCTTGGAATTTCCTGAGTGTTGAGAGTGATAAAGGTCTTTTGTTATGTTAATGAGATGCCTTTTGGAAAGCACCCTTGGGTGGGGGCTGGTTGCCAAGGGAGCCAACCAAGTGACTAAAAGGGAGAACTTTCAGCTCCACTCCCTGACCATCCTGGGAGGGAAAAAAGGCTGGAGGTAAAAAGCCAATGGCCAGGGACTTCCTCAATCATGATGATGCTATGAAGCCTCCATAAAACCCCCAAAGGACTGCATTGGAGAGCTTCTGGGTTGATGAGCACGAGCAGGTTGGGGAGAGTGGCTTCTGGCTGGAGAAGCATGGAGACCCTGCCCGCACCTCTCCTTATGCACCTCTTTTTCTGGCTATTGATTCATATCCCTTCTGATGTCCTTTAAGAACCTGGTCAACCCAAGCCTTTCTCTGAGTTCTGTGAGTCATCCTGGCAAATTAATTGAACCTAAGGAGGAAGGTGTTGGATCCTCTGTTCTGTAGTGGTCGGTGGTCAGAAACAGGAGGCTGGGGTCTCAAGGGTGGGGGTGGGGAGCAGCCAGGTGGGACTGAGCCCTCCGACCTATGGGTCGGATGGTGTCTCTGGGTCCGTAGGGTCAGAAATGAGTTGAATTCTTGGACATCCTGCTGGAGTCAGAGAAATGCTTGCCATTGTATATAGGTCAACGCCCCCGACATCTGTATTGAGTCTGGGAACACCTGAGAAGTTTCTTTTGCTGGAGTGCTCTCCACTGACAAGTTAGACTGACTCAGAGACTGTGGTGTGGTGTATCACATGTTTATTTCCAATGTGATTTTCCATCAAGCTCAGGGTGACGGAGAAGCAGGTAGAAAGCTGGGGTTGCCAACTCAAAGGCTCACAGGGACCAAGCAGATAATGAGGGTGAGCGGCCACAGAGGGCAGCCCCAAAAGCTCAGTTTTCTCTCGAGAAAGCAACCTTGCACCCTCCTTCCAGACTTACCCGGAGGGATCACAGACCCAGCATGGCCGGCTTTTAAGAGAAGCCAGAAATCCAAATTTTTATGTGAGGTCTCCCAAGTTTTAAATGTTGGCAACCAAGTCAGACATTCAGAGCCAAACCAAACACATCTGCATGCTGGGCGGGACCCGCTCCCAGATGTGCACTCCACTGAGTATTAAGGGGCGCCCTGGCCCTTCCTCCTCTGCCTGCTTCTTTTCCAGCTTTGGAATATCGTAGTTGCTCAGGTTTCTCCTGTGAGAGAGCTCTTGAAAAATATCTTCACGGATATGTGTGGGGACTCCTTCTAGCTTCCTCTTCGTGAAATATGAAAGTCTCTTACAAATTCTGCAGGAAAGCAGCCTGTTTCAATAGCCCCCCTCTGTTCTGCCTCCAAATGTTCCTTGGGATAAGGCTCTGTTAAGCAGTTTTTGAAATGCTGTTCTGTGCATTCCATCATCCCACACTGTCATGCCGAAAGCCCTTACAAGTACTCACTTGTGTTGCATGGGTATGGAGAGAATACATCTCGCTGGATGAACGTGGTGCATTCCAGTGCGCTCTGTGGTCCTGTCTGCAGCCGCGGGCACGCCAAGAGCATGCATGAGCAGCAAAAGGCAGGGAAGGCTGGAGGGGGCAGGATGAGGTGGGGCCAGACCCAGGGGTGGGGGAGCCACAGGGACTGGGCCAGAGGTCCAGTCTGCAGAACTCGGGTGAGCCAGGCCAATTTCAGGGGTCTAGACCAGCCTGTGGTCAAGTTCAGTGGGATGAGAACCCAGGCTGGGGGTTGGCAGCCCCAGATCAAGCTGAAATTGTGTGAGAGCAGAACCCACCGCTGTTCACAGAGCTGTGGCCTGAGCTCGGCCTCCTGGACAGAAGACCCATTTCAGGGAGCATCCTGCGTTCAGCAGGGATTGAGAGAAACAGTAAGGTAGAGCAGGTGTCCTGACATTCTGCACCCCCGGGGTGGAAGGAGGCGGGCAGGCAGGGCAAACACAGGCCTGGCACTAGCACTCACTCAGCACTTTGCATGTGCCCCTGAAGCGGGTACCTCACCCCTCCTCCAAGGAGATGGCACCCCTGTTCTCAGTGCCGACTGCTGGTCCCTGGATCCACCCTCCTGGCTCTGCCCTGCGTGATTCTGATACCTAGTTTCTGCGGGTAATAAGGGATGTTCTTCTTGTGTGGCCAATAGCAATGATCGGGGCACGACCGTGGCCGTGAGACCAGTCCATCCTCTGAAGGCCAGGCCCTGGAGGCTAGGGCAAAGCAGAAGGCACCCTCCCTCTGGCTGGGGCTGCATTCTGAGAGGTGGCAAAGCCGTCCCCACACTCTCAGCCGACCCCCACATCATCAGCTTGTAGCATCTGCACGCTGGGGCCAGTCCCCAGGAAGATAGGGAGCGTTTGTGGTTTTCTGCTTTGCCGGAGGACCCTATCCTTTTGCCAGACTTCTGTTACTCAGGTATTCACAGAGTACTGGTGGGAACAGCGCAAGACCCTCCGTGACCTGAGTGAGAAGACCCAAGTTTGTAAGCCCTACGGAGTTAGGTCCCCGTTTGCTTGGCTATTTCTCCTTTCTCTGCACCCTGTAGACATCAAAGCCATCTGAACAGCTTTGGCTAGGGTTGCCTCAGGGCCCACACTGACAAATTGGAGGCCAAGTGCGATTTCCTCCAGAACTCCTGGCGGGTTGGCCTCAGCTGAGGGCGTCCTTCTGAAACTATTCAGCCCAGTGGCAAAGTTCACGGCTCTGTCCCCGGCAGTTGATTTAGAGGCTCCGCTCGGGCTGCTATAGCCACCACCTCTTCAGTGACCCCATTGGCTGGGCTCCCCCGAATGCCCTGCGAGCCAGGGTTTTGAATTAAAGAATAAATACCAGTTTTCTAAAAAGAGCAAGTGTGAGTGCTTGGTAATAATTGGAATACCGTTTGTGCTCTGTGATCTGCAAATGATATGTTTTCCATCAAGTCATTCCTTTGGATCCAATTATCATCTTCTGTTGCAAAATAAGTCTGTGCGCTCAACGCAAACTTGGGACAACACATTCCCAGCGTTTTCCTCTAAACTTAGTGCAGCCAGTGAACAAGCTCAGGGAAGAATTCAGCCCAAGAGCACAGGAACAGCACAGATGCCCAGGTGATGGGCGCCCCTTATTTGGGGGACACCTGAGAGTGGCCCCGTGTGCAGCTCCGCCCAGGGCAGGAGTCATTCCACTGGGACCTACATTTGTTTAAGCATCTCCTCCCAGATGCATCTCCCGTTTGTGTATGGCCTGGACCAACATTCCTAAAACTTAAAGAACAAGTCCACGAGAGGAGTAAAAAGTCTGGAATCAGACTGCCTGGGGTCATATCTGCTCATCGGCGGCGACTACGCTCTTGGGCCAGTGACCTGACCGCGTATCGAATTCCTTAGCACGTGGAGAGATGGAGGACCTCTACCCCTTAGAATAGTGCCTGACATGTTGGCAGCCTTCAAAAACTGATGGCTGGAGTTGTTAGTTGCTGTCGAAGTTACTATTCACAACTGCCTGAGAAAGAATAGAAATGTGATTTGTTGATTTGTATGCTTTATATCTATCTCTGATCGCCCGCCTCTTTAAACTTCATAGCGCCTTCAGAAAGAAACTAAATGTGTCTATGTACATTTGTGTGTGATAAGGGGAGAAAACAGAGAGGACTTTGCCTCCTATCCACCCGCAGGAGCATCACAGTGGAACGTGTGTTATTTCTAAGCCTATGAATCCCGAAGGCAGTCTTGCTGTAATCAGACAATGTATCTATCAGAGTATCAGCATCGTGGGACTCTAAATTCCAGGGTGCCTTTGGGAAACATCCGGGCAGAATAGATGAGAGGTTGGATAAGTGGGTTTCAGGCTGTGTTGGTTAATAGTAGGACCCCACTGAAGGCAGGGTTAGAGCCACAAAGGACAGAAGGTGCAGCTTCAGGAGAAGGGAGCCCCCCAGTCTGGCCTGCCATTCCCCTCACCCCCCATCCTCTGCCGTCCCCAGGTCCATCTCAGCCCCATTTGACAGCAGGTGGTAAGCATGAGGACATTAGCAGTGAGACTTGTGGGGCCCTGTAGGGCATGAGTTTCTGGTCACGTCGAGGAACTGAGGGTGTGCGGGGCAGCAGAGGGGCTGGAAGAGACAGGGTCCTGCCTTTCCACTGGCTGGTGCCAGACTGGGGGAGTCCCAGGACTCTACAACCTCAGGAACTCTGTGACCAGCAGCGCTTAGAAGCATCTCCCACCTTCTAGAACCCTAGAACTTTGTGACCGGAGAGCACTCAGAAACACTTAACACATCCTAGAACCCAGATACTTTGTAACTATGTTTGCAAAGGAGCGTTTAAAAGCCACTCCAAAAATACGTACATACATACATACACACATAGCATGCCAGATCTTGCAGAACTGTGTTGCTCCATACAGAAGCTCTGGCCATGTTTGGCTGCTGAGCCCTTGCCAGACGACTGACCCAAATGCAGATTTGCTGTGAGTGTAGAAGACACAGACTTTGGGGTGAAGGAAAGAGCTCTTCATATTAATTACATGATGATACATAATGATGATAATAATGTGGCTTAAGTATTGGGTTAAATCAAGTATACTAATTAAGGTGTAATAAAAGTGAAGTTAAATAAAGTACTTAATTAAAATTAATCTCACCTATTTTTCTTCTCTTTTTTCTTTTTTTTTTTTTTAACGAGATTTTAAATTACACATGTGGCTCCTATTCTATTTTTAGGGGACACGGTGATTCTAGAACTCTGAAGCTCTGTAAATACAGGAGCGCTGTTAAATGGGCTGGGAAGTTGAGCACAAATGACTGTCATCAACTGTAGATTTTCCCAAGCTTCTTGCCTTTCGTTTATCGAGTAATTGTTTTGAAAATGCATGAGTCGGTTTGGTTGTCATCAGCAAATTGAATCACTACCTGAAAGGGACATTTTTTTTCCCCTCACACTTTTTTTATTTTTTAATTCTGCCATTGGGTAAATTACTTAAAGAAAACTCTTTTAGTTGTACCTCTGAGACAAATAATGCAAGATATGTTAAGAAAAAAAAAAAGAAGAAGAAGAAGGTAGCGGGAGGGGAGGAATGAAGCGGGGGAAATCGGAGGGGTGGACGAACCATGAGAGACGATGGACTCTGAAAAACAAACTGAGGGTTCTAGAGGGGAGGGGGGTGGGAGGATGGGTTGGCCTGGTGGTGGGTATTGAGGAGGGCACGTTCTGCA
>NW_028030994.1:0-574 GCF_054177405.1 Leptonychotes weddellii
TTAAAAAAAGAAGAAACTGACCAAGATAATCTGCACAGGACACATGAAACCTTTTGTAAATGAGCAAATGACCGAGGAACCACTCCTATGATATCCATTGTTTAGTGAACACTGAAACAAAAGTATTGTTTTACAAAGAAAGACCAACAAAACTAGTTTGAAGGTTCAAACTGAAACTAGTTCAAATTTAATTTGAGGAGAGGAGTAGAGAGGAAGGACATTTCTTGGCCTAGGTAATTATAGAGTGTGAGCCTGCTCTAAGCACCCGGTGCTTTTTTGTTTGTTTTTTTTTTAGGAAATGGAGGGAGATCAGTCTGGAAAGTTTGTTTGGTAAACTGATCTTATTAACTGCTGTTACTGGCTTGAGGAATCAGTCCATCTCCACCATCTCAAATGTTTAATTTGCTTTGCAGAACATTCTAAACATGAAGGAAATTATAGTTGGGTTTTTTTTTTTAATTTTATTATGTTATGTTAGTCACCATACAATACATCACTGGTTTTTGATGTGGTGATCACGATCCATTGTTTTCGTATAACACCCAGTGCTCCATGCAGTACGTGCCCTCCTTAA
>NW_028030995.1:0-574 GCF_054177405.1 Leptonychotes weddellii
GTTTATAGTATATTTGATGCTGGTTAAATGTTAAGGAGAAAAATAAGGCAGAAAAAAAAGGACAGGTAAGTTGGACAAGATGCTTCTGAAGATCCCTTCAGGTCTAAATAATAAGCATCCCTCACACCCCACCTTGACTCTGCTAGTTGGCCCTCATGCACTGATTTGTCTTCAGGCTTCTGCTCAGTTACTCCCTCGGGAAAACCTCCCCTAGCCACCAAATCTAGGTCAATTTCATTTTAAAATGGACTCTCACAGAAATGGGTACCTTTCTTTCTGAACACTATCTTAGCACTATACATCCAAGAATATCATGATCTAATTTCTCTCTGAGAGCAAGCAGCATGTCTGGCTGCTCACCACTTTATCCCCAGCACCTGGAGAACGTCTGGCACAGGGCAGGAGCTGGAGAGATGCCGGAAGAACAGGTGACTATCACAACATATGTGAAACCAAACAGAGGTGGGGAGTACTCCTCATACCACACTGTTTGCTCCTGTGTGCGTCTATTCATGCTACTCCCATCCAGCGCACGACCCCAGAGTGGCTCTATAGATATCATCATTGCTATCAG
>NW_028030996.1:0-574 GCF_054177405.1 Leptonychotes weddellii
GCTCAAGCTACAGGTGGTCTGCCTTTCTGTTACTTGTGGGAAAACCTTCCTGATACAAAACTCAACAAATCATTTTCTGTTTAACCTTATAGTTGGGCTTGCCATTCCATGAAAACACTAAACACTTTCTCTCCTTTAAATCTCTACTCTTTCCTCCATGAAGAGGGCCCCTTCTCTCTTGGTGAACTTGGTCCTAAAAACTTCTGTGAAAGGGGTCCTCTGTAACACTTTCCCAGAGATCCCAAGTTACCAGCACTCTTCCTCTTCTGGGACCCCCAACACCCACACTCTCTCCATTACAGCCCTTCCCACATGTAGCAGCACGTTCCACCATGAGTCCTTTTGAGGCAGGACCATGACATCTTCATTACTGTGTCTCTTGTGGTTGACACAGCTCCAGGTACATCAGAGGGACCCAAGAGAAGCCAGGTAGAATGAAAGATGCCTGCCTCGTATCTATACCTCAGATGGAAAGCAAATCAAGTACTGAGCTGGGTAACTGAGGAGGAGAGGTGTGGAGGAAGAGAAATTTGGACGACCATAAAGGCACACTGCAAAGTGAACCCTCTTCTTA
>NW_028030997.1:0-574 GCF_054177405.1 Leptonychotes weddellii
TGGAATAGGCTGTTTGGGCTAGAAGCAGAAATTCAGCGCAGCAGACACTAACTAGCATGTTCCATATAGCTCCCATCCCTATTTCCTGTAGAACATAACACTAGCTGTTGCATTTCTGGAACTGCCTCCTCTGGATAGCAAAAGCTACAGAACAAGTCAAAGTCTTCTGAAGGGCCCGTGGACCTAAATGCAGACTAAAGACACTCAAAGAGCTCCCAGCAACCTGGAGGGTTCACTAATTCAGCAGACCTGGTACCCATCCTCAGCACCTTCATTCTGGTGGCCAACTCTCAAGGTTCTGTCCTGAAAGTCCTTGACCATAAAGATGATAAGAGAGGTCCAAGAAGAAAGAGAAAAAAAACTTCTGGGCAGCCCAAACTCTCTCTGCCTACTTGTAGTGGGGCAAGTAAGTGATGGTGTGTGGTTCATTAGCAGCAGTTCACCCCTGCCGCCTCCGAAGTGGTTGGTTATAAACATTTCCCTGGTTATTACCCCATGAGCACACCTACAACCACCCACAGAAACGGCATGTTGCCTTCGGCAGGGAAAGTGCTACATTTGAGCAAAAAAAAAA
>NW_028030998.1:0-574 GCF_054177405.1 Leptonychotes weddellii
GCCCTAAATGACGCCGGCAGGCTCCGGTCCCTCATGAGCAGTATCATCAGTGGTATCAAGCAGGTGGTTAAGGTAGGAACTGCCCTTGACATTGGCCCTTGGGATTTTGGTTACTTTAAGAGCATTGTAAGGATTCATCCTTGGCCCGTCCTTCACCTCGAGTCTTCGGAGAACCACACAACTCCTCAGACTAGTCTGTGGCCCACTCAGGGAAAGAAAGCCAAGCTGTCCAGAAAAGACAAGTTCGGTCAGGGATCCCCAAGGCTAACGATCTGCAAATAGACCTCAAAGCCTTACCTCCAAGGCTACAACCTGGTAGCCACCACCCCCACCACCCCTACCCCCTCAGCGGGTGAGATGCCCGGCTGTGAGGACGCATTATTCAGCAGGAGTTAGGAGTAGAGAATTCACATTTGTCTGGTGTTCAGTGCTTTCTGGTCCCTGTATTCACGAGAGCCACCAGAGTGCTCTTGGAAGGGGCCCCCAGAAATTGATGTTTGCCCTGTCCGTAATTGCATAAGATGGGTTTTCTTAGGGCCCACGTGCATTGTGTCCCAGGCCATAGGCACACAGT
>NW_028030999.1:0-574 GCF_054177405.1 Leptonychotes weddellii
CTCAGCCTCAACTGCTCCCAATTGCTCCCACACTCCAACACACCCAATGTATCTCTACAAGTTTGCTCACCTGCCCTTCAGGAGCCCTTCATGTCCAATCACTTTTGTTTTAATACCTTTTTTTTCCCCCTTAAAAGTGTTCAGATATTTAAGCTATTCATCATAGGTATCTCTCCATCTTTTCAGCTATTCACCATCCTTTAAACTATTCACAATAGCTTTCCATCTTTTCACTGATAAACTTTTCACAATGGTACTCCACACCCCTACTTCATTACTATCCGTGAGCTAGTCAAATTCTTGCAACCTGGTTTTATGCCTCATCATGCAAATGAAATCACTCTTGTTTAGGTCCTACTGAATTCCTAATTGCCAAAACCTACTGATGGTTTCTACATCTCAAGCATTTGGTCCTTTTTTCATTACTGATAACCTGATTCCCTTTCCTTCTTGGCTTCCAGGTTTATATTCTCCTGGTTTTCCTTTTCTCTTCTAACACCTCTTCCCTTAATCTTTTACTTATTCCTCTTCTGTCCAACTGCCCCTCCCCCCCATAAAAAGTAACCATTTCTAC
>NW_028031000.1:0-574 GCF_054177405.1 Leptonychotes weddellii
GAACAATGAATCATGGAGCACTTCATCTAGAACTAATGATGTAATGTATGGGGATTAACATGAGAATAAAAAAAATTAAAAAGAAACGGCAGTCCGCAGTTGTCCCAAGGCTAGGTGGGCGGTGGTTCATGCTCAGCCCCGGGGGGGTGGGGACGGGGGGGACCTGGGGACGGGGTCAGGGCCGGGTGGCCGTGCTGCCAGTGGTGAGCCCCTGGGAGGGTCTGCTGGCACTGCTGAGCGGATCCCCGTGGACTGGGAGGGGGACAGCGCCGGAGCGCCCTGGGCTGGCCTCTGTGGTCGCTGTGCTCCAGGAGGGAAGGAGGAGAAACTGCTTCTCAGTGATACTTTCCCGAAGAATCGGAAGCTACCTGTGACGTAATCACAGGCAGGCCTCCCAGTCCTCCCTGCACCCCTCTGTTCTGGGGGATCGGCGTGTTGGGAAACTGACAGTCACCACGGCAGACTGCCATGTGGGGTAGTTACTGTGTGCCAGGTGCTAGGCTAAGGACTCGTTTAGTTTAGTTGTTTTTTTTTTTAAGATTTTTATTTATTTATTTGACAGAGAGAGAGCGCG
>NW_028031001.1:0-574 GCF_054177405.1 Leptonychotes weddellii
TCTTGTCCTGGCTCTGTCACTCACTAGCTGTGCAACCTGAGGCAAGCACTTCACCTCTCTGTTCCAAGACAGTATTAGACATACTCACTTCCTGGGGTAGGTGGGTGAATTTCATGTCAGGCCATAGAATGAGGTCTGCACTCAGGAAGGGCTCCCATAACATCGCCTGTTATTATTATTTTCCCTTACCTCATGTATCCACATAATAATCTCCATCTGCCCTCTGGAAGTATTCAAGCCTCAGGTTAAAATAAACACACACAGAACACTCGTCATCACAGAGTGCAGAAAGCAGGTCTATCCTGGAAAGGGAGGGGACCCAGGCCAGACAAAGGGGCACTCGTGTCAGCACTGAGGGCCCAGGGTAAAGAGGTGTCAGGATGGATGAGGCTGACCTAGGAAGGCCCTGGAATTGGGGGGTTGGACCAGGCTCAGAAAGAGGGTAGGGACCAGCTTTCTAGACAAAGCATTTCTTTTCTTTTTTTTTTTTTTTAAAGATTTTATTTATTTATTTGACAGAGAGAGACACAGCGAGAGAGGGAACACAAGCAGGGGGAGTGGGAGAGGGAGAAGC
>NW_028031002.1:0-574 GCF_054177405.1 Leptonychotes weddellii
CCAGGACCATGACCTGAGCCGAAGGCAGCCGCCCAACCAACTGAGCCACCCAGGCGCCCGGCTGAGTAATATTCCATTGTATATACGGACCACATCTTCTTTATCCATTCATCTGTCGAAGGGCATCTCGGCTCTTTGCACAGTTTGGCGTTTCAGCCATTTGTTTGATGTGTCCCTTTCTTGAGTGTGGGCAGAGCTGCTGGACTCACTTGTCACAGTGCCCAGGTGGGACAGGGGGCTATGGCGGGGCTGGAGGGCTGCGGTGGAGTGGGGGGCTGTGGTGCAGCCTGGGCTGTGTGTGCATGAATTCCCGCCACCTGTTCTCACTGTACATTAAGGCACATATGACCTAGGCCTACGGGTCCACCTTTTAAGGTTTGAAACCATCTTTGTGAACCATTTCATTAATGCATGCACAAAAAATCTCAGTCTCAGTTTCTGTAAAGTGCAAGGCAACACGAAGGCGCTTGCACATAATCCTGAGTGGGAAGTTCCTCCTCATGTTTACAGTATCTTCTGCTCTGTCTTGAAGAATTCCCTGACACAAACTAATTTGAGACTACTTTTTAGAAAA
>NW_028031003.1:0-574 GCF_054177405.1 Leptonychotes weddellii
TATATTCCAAGCATTGTTAAAACTGAATTAAAATTAAAGCATTATTGAACCCCTTGAGAAATGTTCTACCTTATCACTTAAATGTACAGATGAGGAAATGGAGTCAAGAGCAGAAAAGTAATTTGCCTTACTGTCATAACTTCTGTTAGTGGTGGAACCAGTGTTTGTAGTTAGGCAGCGTCCATCCTCTTAAATACTATGTTTTACCACCTTTCCTGGCTATAGAAAAGGTTTCTGGTGGTTTGTAAATTATTTTCCAAATGATCAATAACATATTTGCTTATATAGTAGTCAACTTAAACTCTAGAGTTAGTTTTCAAAGACCTGTGAACTTCCAAATAAAATGCATGAAACAAGAGATAATTAATTCATTTGAAAGAATTTTGATAGAAATTCAGTAAAATTAGGAATGCCTGGGTGGCTCAGTTGGTTAAGCGTCTGCCTTCTGATCAGGTTATGATCCCAGGGGCCTGGGATCGAGTCCCGCATCGGGCTGCGAGCCCGCATCTCCCTCTGCCTGGCTCTGTCTCTGACAAATAAATAAATAAATAAATAAATCTTAAAAAAAAAAAAA
>NW_028031004.1:0-10352 GCF_054177405.1 Leptonychotes weddellii
ATAATGGAATATTATGCAGCCATCAAAAGGAATGCGATCTTGCCATTTGCAACAACATGGATGGAACTGGAGGGTATTATGCTACCGAAATAAGTCAAAAAGAGAAAGATATGTATCATATGACCTCAGTGATATGAGGAATTCTTAATCTCAGGAAATAAACTGAGGGTTGCTGGAGTGGGGGGTGGATTGGGAGCAATGGGGTTACTGGGTGTTAGACACTGGGGAGGGTATGTGCTCTGGTAAGCGCTGTGAATTGTGCAAGACCATTGAATCTCAGATCTGTACCTCTGAAACAAATAATGCAATATATGTTAAGAAAAAAAAAAAGAAGATAACAGGAGGGGAAGAATAAAGGGGCAGAAATCAGAGGGGGAGATGAACCATGAGAGACGATAGACTCTGAAAAACAAACTGAGGGTTATAGAGGGGAGGGGATGGGAGAATGGGTTAGCCTAGTGATGGGTATTAAAGAGGGTACATTCTTCATGGAGCACTGGGTGTAATGCACAAACAATGAATCATGGAACACTACATCTAAAACTAATGATGTAATGTATGGTGATTAACGTAACAATAAAAAATTTAAAAAAAAAGAAAGAAAGAATATAGGGAGATCCCATGTGCCTTTCCCGAGTTTCCTTAAATGGTAACTTCTTGCAAACTTCTAAATACAATAACAAAACAAAGATATTGACATTGATACAATCAAGGTATGGAATATTTCTGTCTCCATAGAGATCCTTCACTGTGCTCTTTTATAGCTTTATCTACTTTGATCTTGCTCCCATTCCCTACTTGCAAACACTAATCTTCTCTCAGTTGCTCCAATTTTATCATTTCAACATGTTTAAGTGGAATCCTCCCATATCCAACCTTTAAGATTGTTTTTTTCACTCAGCATAATTCTCTGGAGATTCATCCAGGTTGTGCCTGTCAATAGTCCACTCCTTTTCACTGCAGAGTAGTATTCGGTATGGATATACCACAGTTTGTGTAACTATTCAGTTGTTGGAGAACATCTGTGTAGTTTTTAGTTTTTACGTATTATGTGAATGTAAGTTTTCATTTATCCAGAATAAATGTCCAAGAGTGAAATTACTGAGTCATAATATCATTGCAGGTTTAGTTAGTTTATTTATATTTATATTTATTTATTTAAGAAACTGCCAAACTAGGGGCACCTGGATGGCTCAGTCAGTTAAGTTGTTCAGCTCTTAATTTTGGCTCAGGTCATGATCTCAGGGTTGTGAGATCGATCCCCACTTTGGCCCTGTTCTGAGTGTGGAGTCTGCTTAATATTCTCTCTCTCCTTCTCCCTCTGCCCCTCCCCACTTGTGCTCTCTCTCTCAAAAAATAAATAAAATTTTTAAAAATGAAAAGAAACAAATACTGCCTAACTATTACCCATAGTGGCTGTCCTGTTTGACATTCTTGTCAGGCGGGAGAAATACAGATAGATAGATAGATAGATAGATAGATAGATAGATAGATAGATAGATGATAGATAGATAGACAGAAAGAAAGAAATACAGACAGGCAAATAGACAGACAGATAGATATTCTAATAGATACATAGTAACATTTCATTGTGATTTTAGTTTGCATTTCTCTAGTGGCTAATGATGTCAAACATTTTATGATCTTATTTGCCATCCATACATCCTTTCAACTGAAATGCCTATCTTACAATCTTTCATCATTAAGTATAATGCTGGCTGTAGGATTTTTGCAGATATTCTTCATCAATTTTCAGACAATCCCCTCTATTCCTATTTTTCTCACAAATTGATGTCAATTTTATCAATATATTAATTTTTTTGATATAATCATGATGTTTCATTTTTAGTCTGTTTATGTAATAGATTATTTGGATTGATTTTTGAATGTTGAACCAGGCTTGCATCCATGATATAAAATATTATGAATTTTTGTGTCTGTATTTATGAGACATATGTGTGTAGTTTATCTGCTGTCTTTGGCTTTAGTATCAGAGTAATACTAGATTCATTAAATGAAATAAAGATTGTGTTTCTTCCTTTTCTATTTTCTAGATGACACTGTAGACAATTGGTATTAATTCTTCCTTAATCATTAGGTAGAATTCTCCAATGAAGCATTCCGGCCATGGAGATTTTTTGGAGAGTGGAGATCATTTTTATTTATGAATTTTATTTCCCTAAGAGTTATGGGGCTATTAAAATAATTTGTTTCCTGTGGATAAATTATAGTAGTTTGCAGTAGTTCTTGGAGGAACTGGTCTATCTCATCTAGTTTGTCAAATTTATGTAGTCTGTTTTATTCCTTTAGTATCTTTTTGATGTCGGGAGGATCTGTAGTGATACATCCTTCTTCATGTCTGAAGTTACTAATTTATGTATTTTTTTCTTTATCAATCTTTCTAAAGACTTATCAATTCTATTTATATTTTCAAAGGACCTGTTATTTTTGTTGCTTTTCTGTTTTTAATTTTTAATTTTATTAACTTTTCTTCTGCTGCTTGCTTTGAGATATTCAGGGTTGGTTTGGGTTTTTGGGGGGGTTACTGGATTTTCTTTTTATTTTTTAGATTCTTGAGGCAAGCACTGTGATTATTGGTTTGTGACTTTTCATATTTGTAATGTATGCATTTAGGGCTGCAGATGTTCCTCTCAAGACTTCTGTAGCTGTTCCCATAAACTTGGCAAAAGGGGGTAGGGGTGGTAGAAGAAATGGGTAAAAAGAATGAAAGGCAGGAATAAAAAAAAAAACAGGCAAATACTGTAGATATCTGCTAAATGTTGGTTCAGCTGCATTAAATCTGTATATATAAAAAAAGAGTAAGAAGAAATATACGCTTAGTGAGTGTAGAAAAATAATGGAATAAGGTACTTAATTTAAAATATTTATGAACCTGTACTACTCATTATGCATGAGTACACTGATATCTCAAATGGAATATGTGAATAAAATTGGATAAAATCATTACTAGAGGGAATGCATTTTCTAAAGGGCATATAACAACGAGTGCTATGTCAGAAAACGTAAAGTCATCACACTGTACTTCCAATACCTTCTAACTACTGAAAAATAATTATTTACATAAAAATAAATTCCTCATACCCAGAGCAGACTTCTGTCATGTTTGCTAATTAATAGCATATCATCTTGCAATATGCTATGAGGAAAATGAAATCTAACAAAGGGTTCCCATATTCATAAAGTTGAAGACTAATCATATAGACTAGCCACACACAATGAGAAATTAAATAGTGATATGATTTTGAAATAAGAAAATATTTACCTTGGCAGTGGGTGGTGTATTATCAAATCTTTTTAAAAAAATCTGATAAACATTTATTGGAAGATTTAGGTACTGCAAGGAACTGTGCTGGGTCCTATGGTGGGTAGCTAGGAAAGTACAAGTGAGTTTTGGTTGTTAAGAAGCTTAGAAGTGGTAAAAGGTAATTATAAATAAAGATTAAAATTAGTGTATGATGATTCCTAGAGGGAAAAGGGCAAAGTACTTATACTATCCACATTATAAGTATAATGGTGTATATTTAGCACTTATTTTGAAATTGTATGGAAAGGCAAAAATCTCAACAGCCTGAGATAAGGTAGTTGGCATTGCAAGTAGAAAAAAAAAAAAAAAAAAGGCATGGTGAGAACCAAGAGAATGATACTGTCAATAACCACCATCAGAATTTGGAAGAGAGAGGTCACTGAAGAAGTTAGGGAAATGCAAGATTTAGGCAAAATCGGTAATTGTGAGAGGTCATGATGATTTAGTGAGTGTTCTGTTTATGTGGGGTCAAATGTTAAGTAATGGGTGTGCCAACGATAGAATGCAAAAATCAATAGCAGGCAGGGAGAGCAGGGGCTTTAAGTATAATAAGTATGTGGCTAAAAGTTAGAAAACAAGATTAGGGTCACATTAGGGGAATTTAATGGACAGTGTAAAAAATAGGGAATTTTAATTGGGAATTAGGAGCTTTCTGAATAAAATGATACTTTCTATGTTGTGTTAAAAACAACAAAAAAACAAAAACAAAAATAAAGACAAAACTATGTAGATATATTGTATTTTCATGTTGATTGTCTAATTTTCAGACATTTGCCTAAAGTGTGTTTTGGTGTGGATTTCTTTGGGATTTGTCCTCTTGTAATATCATTAAGCTCACTGAATTTGTAAGTTTGTCCTCTGCCAAATTTGAGAATATTTTCAGCTATAATTTACTCAAATCTATTTTTTAAGACTGTCCTTCTTTTCTTCTCCATCTGGGACTCCAATGACACAAAGCTAAATCTTTTGTTATAATCCCTCAGATCTTTGACAATCTGTTCACTGTATTGCTTTGTTCTGTTTCCAGTTATTTCTTATCTTTTGTTCAGGAATAATTTGTATTGTTTTAACTTCAAGTTCACTAATTCTTTCCGCTGTCTCCATCATACTGTTGAATCTATCAATTTAGTTTTGTTGTTTGTTTCTCTTTCTTTTATTTGAATTTTGGTTACTATATTTTTCAGTTATTAAATGTCCATTTGGCTCAAGTTTATACTATTTCTTCACTGAGAACTTTTAATGTTTTCATTTGTTTCAAGCATGTTTATTATTGCTTGTGGGAGCATTTTTACGATGGAAAATCTATGTCAGATAATTCTATCATCTCTGTGATCTTGGTGTTGATATCTCTTTATTGTCTTCTTAATTAAAGATGAGATTTTTCTCATTCTTAATATGACAAGAGATTTTCAATCAAAACCTGGACATTGTAGGTATTAAGTTATGAGACTCTGGACCATTTTAAACTTTCTGCTGTAGCTGGCTTTCTTCGATACTACTCCAACAGGTAAAAGGCGTTGCTTCATTATCACCAAGTAGAGTTTGCCATTCATGTTCCCCATTCAGTGTCCCTTGACCAAGGGAGCAGGGCTTTTTGTTAACGCTGGGTAAAGTTTGGAGTTCCATCTCCCTATTAGGTTTCTGCTTATCCCGCCTAGCTGAAAGGAGCAGAAAATCTCATTATAGCTCACAATGTGGAATCCACTAACATGTGGGGACAGTGACATTGTTACTGCTGACTGTGGTGAAAGTCCTCATTCCCCACTAGTCTTCCTCTCACACTACCCAGCAATCATGGTGCAAGAGTGCCCTGTTACTACTGAGTGGGAGTAAAGTCCAGCTTCTTTCTCTACCTTCTCAGATAACACCCATGTGAGTGTGTGTGTGTGTGTGCGCGCGCATGCACACCTGATTAGGGTAGTGAGGTTTGCACTGCTTCATGACACTCTGGAGAATTTGGAATTCTAGGCTCCCTAGTCAGCACTTGCAGGCACTTATCAGTGGTTGATCACAGGTTTTTCTGTTATTCTGGCTGAAGTAGAGTGATATATCGTCTAAAAGATTTTATCTTCGTAAGCTGTCTCTTTCCTGTTCTTTTGGCTAGAGAAAGCAAAACTTTGTTGGCTTTTCTTTTTGGTACTTGGTGTTTTTGAGTTGCTGGTTTCTTTTATCTCCATGCCTAGAATATATAAGGTAAAAATAAATGCTGGGAACTTACTGTGTTGTCCTTTCTTGGGTACTGAGGTCACTACACTATCTGCAGCCTTCTCTTCTTTTTTCAATATTTTATTATTGTTTTATGTACAATCCTAATGGTTTTAGTTGTACTTAGTGGGAATAACATGGAAAAGTGTGTCTAATCCATCTTCCTTGAAGCAGAAATCCCTATATTTTCATATGTATATTTTACCTTGTTTCTTTCTTTTTAAAATAGAATGCTTTCAGTGCCTGCAACTGAATCTCAATTGTTATAAAGGTTGAGAGCAGGGCCAAAGTATAATTTTATTTTACTTTTTTTTGTTTTAAAAGAACCATTCTCACTGACATATGGCAAAAATAATATACATTGAAAATGAAAGCAAAGAAAACAGCTAGAGTAATTACTGAAATAGTTCAGATAAGAGAAATAGGCGGTTTCCCCTAATGGGTCAGCAGAAAATAGGTAATTCATTTTTTTGTAACAATTTACTTATTTGCTAAATGTTCCTTGTGCTTATATTAGTGACTAGATATTGAGTATTCAAACATAAAATTCCTTAGTCACTATCTTCAGAAAACAAAATGGGAGTGGGGATACAGAAAGAATGCATATACAATTACACTCACTTTCATCTATCTACCTACCTATCTATCCATCTATCTGTCCCTTTTTCTCTCTCTCCACCCCCATTCTCTCAACCCATCCTTCCATTTCTTTTTTCTGATTCTCTACTAGGTAGTTTTTGTGGACAATTCCTCCACTCATGCCCTTCCTAATTTCACCCAAGGAAGTGAAGGGATGTCCTAGGATAAAAATACAAAGGCATTATTCCATGAGAACAAGCAATATTAACAAGACAGAGATCTCTTTGCTCTACTCTCAACAATTAAAGGATCCATTGATGGGAGATTTTGTCATTCTTGATCATAATGCGGAAATAGTCACAGCAGCCTCTGAATGAAGGGTGGGCAGGTTCAAAAGCCACAACCATAAAAGGAAATATATACACTATATCCCAGAGGGGAAAATACAGTTTATTAAGAATCCCCAAGTGTCTTCTGCACATCTTTCGGGGAAGTCTTTCTTTTTCTAGTTTTATTGAGATATAATTGACATATAACATTGAATAGGTTTAAGGTGTGCTACATAATGATCTGAAATAGGCATATATTACAAAATGATCACCACATTACCAGTTAACATCCATCACTTCACATATTTACATTTCTCCTTGTTAGGAGAACTTTCAGGATGTTCTCTCTTAACAACTTTCAAATACGCATTACAGTATTGCTAACTGTTGTCATCACACTGTACATTATATCCCCAGAAATTATGTATTTTATAACTGGAAGTTTGTGCCTTCTGACCAGCTTCACCCGCTTTGCCCCCCAACCCCCACTTGGCAATCACAAATCTGACCTCTGTTCTGTGAGTTTGTTTGTTTTAGATTCCACAAATAAGTGATATCATATAATATTGCCTTTGTCTGATTTATTTCACAAAACATAATGCCCTCAAGGTCCATCCATGTTTTAAAAAATGGCAGGATTTTGGGCACCTGGGTGCCTCAGTTGGTTGAGCGACTGCCTTTGGATCAGGTCATGATCCTGGAGTCCCTGGATCAAGTCCCGCATTGGGCTCCCTGCTCAGCAGGGAGTCTGCTTCTCCCTCTGACCCTCCTCCCTCTCATGTGCTCTCTCTCATTCCCTCTCTCGCAAATAAATAAATAAAATCTTTTTAAAAAATGGCAGGATTTCTTTATTTTCATGGTTGAAGTTTTCAAAGGGTGAAAACATCATGGAAAAGTAAAGATTTTTGCTTTATATCCTGGATTCTGATTTTTTGTAATTACTCTAGTTGAAATACTCATCAAAAAACATATACAAAAGTACCCTTAATTTTTCCTATTCTGATAAGTCAAATGCTAAAGCCAGGGTTTACATTAAGTAAATAATGTTGTCAAAACATAGGAGCTCAACTTCTGAAGCTGTGTTTAGCATCCTTATGTTTATAACTCATCTAATGCTAACAAATGATGGATAAAAGCTGAATGACAAAACAAAAACAAACGCCAGGAAACTAGAAATAAAACAGATAAACAAAAAGAAACAAATCAGGATCAAATTATTACAAAACGCAGTGGCTGTAGATATTTTCTTCCTCAAGAGGGGACCTGTTTACTTTCTTTTAAAGAATCCTAAGAATAGACTTAGAAGGTTTCTCTCTTCCACAGTAACTTTTGCTGAACCCAGCTTTGGCCTAAGCAGAAAATTTATGTTTTGGTTTTGTTTTTTTCCAATTGTTGGTGTTTTCTAATATTCATTAAAATAATTTCAAATGACAGTGCTGGATAGTGCCATTTACCTACAAAGTACATAAAGCCCTTTTCAGCAAAAGGATGCAAAATGCTTTCAGTATTTTAATACAGATTATGAAAATAAAATACTAATGATATAAATGCACTTAACTGTTAATCCACCAGATGATAATGATGATGATGATGATTTGTAAATCATTCAAAATTAAGAGGAAGCTTAAATGGTTATGCAGATTACAGAAGGGCAATGCCTTTAGGCAAAGCTAAAATCACTAAAAGAGCTGTATTCAGCTTACAGGAGGAACTGCGCTTCATAGCAAAAGGTTTATGGTTTCTTTACACCCCCTAATATTTTTTCAGGACATGTCTTTTGTGGACAACAAATCCAGTTTAGCAGCATCGCACAGGGAAGCAATTATTCAAGAAGGTCACATCCTGACTTTTTATTGTATTCAGAGGTTTTATTCTTGCACATAAGACCAAAACTTCATGCTACACAGGAGAGATGGGAGGATGTGTTTGTAAGAGTTTTAAGAATGAGACTACTGTATGCAAACCCTCACTGTGACTATAGCCCAAGGAAATGAATGTAAAGAAAATCACCAGCAAAGCAATCATCTTAGTCTCTTTATCTTAGAACCTACTTACTGATTCGACCCCATCCTACCTGCTTTCCATCCTTCTAACTGTTCTGTTATCTTATAGAAGTGAAGGGAACAAAAACTATTGATCTATAAATGAACAAAGTCATGGTAGGAAGGGCTAAGTGTAAGGTGGAGAGGCATCTATTCATCTGCAGGCAAATCTAATGATATTCTTACCTGATAGAGGAAAATAACTTAGGAAAACACAACACACACATACACACACACAAGATTGATGTAGATCTGGTTCATCTCCTTGGATCATTGTACTTCGGGAAGAGGGACGGAACCAGACTAGGTTTTGGGAGTAAGAGTGTGTAGTACAGACCATAAAACTAATTGCTATTGTCAATGATTAAGATCAGTCATTGCTTTTTGGAAGACCCCACTATAAATATAACAAGTTCCAAGTCTGTGGGAGGTTGTTGACATTCCCATATGTTTTACTTTTGAGAAAGATGGCTAGACAGATACTTGTCCCAAATTTATTTTCATTTATCACTATTCATATTAAATATATTGCTTAACTAACTTTCAATTTGGGCTCTCATTACAGTACTCCAAGTTTTATAAGAAGACAAAACAGACTCAGTATTTCTTTCCCCAGAAGTTTATCTAGAGTCATGTGAGAAAAATTAGAGCAGTTCTTGATAAAAGGAGGAAAAAAGAAAGAAATTCATTTGGATTATAAGTAGAAGAACCTTATTTTTAAATGGCATACATAAATAGAAGGCATCTCTTTGGGGAAGTCTGTAAATAACTAACCTTGAACAAATTATAGTAGGCCAAGATATTTTAACATCTGACTCTTCCTAGCTTCTTTTCTCTGCTGGACATATAAAGCATATTTAGATTTGCATGATTTAGTCCCTTCTTGACTAATCCCCAGCCCCCACACACCATCTGTCACCAATTGCTCAGAGGAGTACCAGGGTTAACTGGATCTTTAGATGAGCAGATGCAGATTTGGGAGAAAAGAGAGAGGGTATCCCTAAGGTAAGCAGGAGAGGACTCACAAAGAACTTTACTTAGGAATTTTGAATAAAGCAGTCGGGGTTTATATGATGACTAGGAGGGAAAAAAATGAGATTTTAGAAAAACAAAGTATTGCAGGTGGTTATATATCCCTTTCATGGTGTTCAAGGACAATGGTCAATATGAAATTGCATATTGGTTCTTCTGGGATGATCTTTAGGGCCATAATTGTTTGGATTATAATCTCTCTCAAACTTACAAAGATAGAGAAAAATGTATCTTTGCACAGGGGGGCTCAAACTGTTCTGTGTTTTGGAAACAAATGACATTCATTGTTACTACCAGAGTTGTTTCTATCACTAAACAGTTATATTGGTAATCTGCTTAAATAAATTGTCAATATACATACAATTCCAGAAAATAATAAAATAGCCAAGACAGCAATACTTTTCTAAATATGGGACCAAAAATATAGTTTTCCTACTATATAACATTAATCACTGGGGTGTATACCTGAGATTTATAAGAAATCAACTGTCTTCAATGCAATCCCTATCAAAATACCATCCACTTTTTTCAAAGAAATGGAACAAATCATCCTAAAATTTGTGTGGAACCAGAAAAGACCCCGAATAGCCAGAGAAAAATTGAAAAAGAAAAGCAAAGCTGGTGGCATCACAATTCCCGACTTCAAGCTCTATTTCAAAGCTGTCATCATCAAGACAGTATGGTACTGGCACAAAAACAGACACAGAGATCAATGGAACAGAATAGAGAGCTCAGAAATGGATCCTCAACTCTATGGTCAACTAATCTTTGACAAAGCAGGAAAGAATGTCCAATGGAAAAAAGACAGTCTCTTCAACAAATGGTGTTGGGAAAATTGGA
>NW_028031005.1:0-574 GCF_054177405.1 Leptonychotes weddellii
CTTGAGTACATTTTATTTTCAGATAGAATTAAAGCCTATTTTTGAGGACAGAGGAATTATGGAGGGGGAAAATGAAGTTAAAGGAGAGGAATTAATTGACAGTTCAGTGACTGAGTGAACAAGAAAGATGAGGATTTAGGGCCTACATGGAGGGGTGGCCATAAACATGGTGTGGAGAGCTCACTCACAGCACCTTGAAAGAAGCCAGATTTATGGAAACTAATGCCCACAGTATTAGCTAGGCTTCTAGATCTGATGGCAGGAAACTGTGGAAACCTTTTCTGATTGTTCTTTTTGATAAGCACTAGAGAGGTAAGATTATCTGATATATGTAAGGAAATTGGAAAAGGTATTGGAAATTTGAAGAGCCAGGAAAAGTATAAAAGAAATATTTAGCCATGCTGCAAATAATTGTTTCAGTTATTCAAGTTCCTTTTGAATAAAGACATTTGTTCCCATTCTTCTAGAATTTGATACTGAGATTGGGATAGTGCAAATTTTAAGAACTCAAATGTATCGGCATATTACACAAAAAACAACAAAAAATAGAACATAGTATATATTATAATTGCAT
>NW_028031006.1:0-574 GCF_054177405.1 Leptonychotes weddellii
CTCATGCTCTCTCTATCTCATTCTCTCTCTCAAATAAACAAATAAAATCTTTAAAAAAAAAAAAATTAAAAACCAAACACATAAAAACGTAAGTGCTAACCACTGTAAATGCCAAGAGGAGAAAAAGCACAGAGGGCCAGGAAGGTATGTAATAGAAGACCTGCCCTACAAAAGAACAGCTAAGGAAGGCGGCCCAGAGAAAGCTGGGACAAGAGGGGTGGGAGAGAAGGAACCACATGCGAGGGTCCTGCGGCAGAGACACAGTGCCCTTTAGTGGCACTAAAAGAAAGAGCACCAACTCTGTCACCACCTCCTGCCAAACAGGCCTCCCCCCTTCGGGGATGCATGGCCTGCGCCTCCCTAGCAGGCCTGCCTGGTCCCTGAAACCTAGTCTCTCCACCTGGACCCCTCTCAGTAGCAGCCACACCCAATTTCCAGAATTACCAAAGGCTGTATTTTCCTATGAACTGATACAGAGCAAAGCTTGTGGTGTATCAGCTGTGACAAGGGCAGATCGGAACCGGGGAGGGCAGAGGATTCTAGTACCACGAGTCACAGTCAAACCACAGACAAC
>NW_028031007.1:0-574 GCF_054177405.1 Leptonychotes weddellii
GGCCACGTCCATCCTGAGGAGTGCTGGGCACTGTGAGCACAGCTCCTGGGAGGCCAGCCTGTTCCACCCGTCCCAGCCACCACCGACCCCCAAAGGGACCGCTGGCTGGCTTCTCACCCCCTCGAGGGCAGGAGCCTGTTTCCGACCCTCACGTAAGTGGGGCCCCATAGCCTACAAACGTGCCTGGCGTCTTTCTGCCGACGTGATGCTCACCCGAGTCCTAGGTGGAGGTGCATTCGGATGCTGGTAATTCCTGCTCCCGTCTGTGGACACGGGGTCTCGACAGGTCGCTGTCCTAACAAGCGCTGCGGGGCCTGGGTGGGGGCATCCTCGTGAGCTTGTGTCTGTGGATCCATGGGCTGCCTTGGGTTTCTGAGCGTCGTGCTGCTGTCTAGGAGGGGCTTTGGTGCAGAGGGTCCCCGCAGAGACTAACGGCACTCGGCTAGCTGGAGAAGTCCCCATGGGGGCAAGACGTACACATTACAAATGCTCACGTTTTTCTTTATTTTAAAAGTTAAGCATCGGGGGCCTGTCAGGGACCACCATCTGACTTTTTGTTGTAAGAGTCTGATCA
>NW_028031008.1:0-574 GCF_054177405.1 Leptonychotes weddellii
CCTGGATGGGGGTTCTTTTCCCCACACCGGGCGCCTGTGTGATTTTCGGGTCCCCAGCTGGGTGTCCTAGAATCTCAGGCAGCCCGGATGCTGTGTCCCTGCAGCTCAGGTCAGACCCCACAGGGTAGGGTTCGAGGCCACAGCACCTTTGCCTCCACTCGGACGCCAGGCGAGCTGTGGGCTGTGCCTCTGAGCACCCACTCTCGCTCGCAGGTTCCCGTTGATGTAGTTTTGGAATGTTGGTGAGGTTGGAGCCAACGGCCAAAAAAGAATTCTTGAGAGGTCTTTGGTGCAAAAATGTTGTTTTATTAAAGCATGGGGACAGGACCCAGGGGCAGAAAGAGCTGCTGCCCTGGGATTTTGAGGAGCAACTATTTATATACTTTGGGGGTTGGAGGAAGTAAAGATAAGAGAAGTTCCAAAAGGACTTTCATCTGCTAAACAAGACTCACGAGGTCCGGGTGACCTTGCTATTGTCAAACCAGGTGTTTTTTCCCCTAGCAAGGCATTAATATTAAAACAGTTGGGAGCTTCTTGCCTCAAGTATTGTCAATGGGCAGCAGGTTATAAGGTC
>NW_028031009.1:0-574 GCF_054177405.1 Leptonychotes weddellii
GGATGGGGAGAGGCCGCTGTGGGAACTTGAGGCTTATTAAAAGCCCAGTGATAAGCAATCATGTTCATTTATGCCCGTCAGTATTCATCTGAGGGGTATTTTGATATGTAATCTCATGGTGAGTCGGGAGTGTCAATTAGCTGTTCAGCACTGAAATAGAGCTGTGCATAATTCATTAGGATTTCACGTTCTTCAACTTCTTCCGCTGGATTAAAGTTTTGGAGGTCCTCGGCTTCCTCTGAGTCAGGTGTCCTGTGTGCCTCCTGGTGTTCTGACAGGTGCCCCCTTGCAGCTCTGCTCCGGTTGTGGACGTCCTCTGTGCTGCTCTGGGTGCTGACAGAAAGCCGCTCTCCTCACAGCTGCCCTCTGAGGGAGAAGTCTGTCATTCCCTAGCCGGGAGCTTGGCAACAGCAGAAAGATTTCTTAGGAGTTACTATTCATATATGAAGAATGCCCATTTAAAAATTTGTAAAGGTCACTCCTTCTTGTTTGCCAAGTGTAACAGCCCATTGTCACTGTGGTGCGCGGCCCCTTCCCTTCAAACCCCACCTCCTAAGAACATGGATTGGCAGGT
>NW_028031010.1:0-574 GCF_054177405.1 Leptonychotes weddellii
TGTTGGTTGAAAAAGGGAAAAAGAAAAATTCAAAAAAAAAGTTAAAAAAAATTAACTTTTAAAGACTAAAGAATCATGGTAAAAAAGCCATGAATTCTATGTGCATTATTCCCCAGCGCTGGAGTTCTGCCTTTCTCATTGATTGGTAAACTTGGTCTTGGCTGGAAGTTCTCGCTGATATTCTGGGGGAGGGGCCTGTTGCCGTGGTTTCCAAAAGTCTTTGCTGGAGGCAGAATTGCCCTGCCCTTCCCCCGTCCAGGCTAAGTAATCTGCTCGGGTTTGCTCTCAGAAGATTTTGTTCCCTGCAAGCTTTCCGTACAGCTTTGGAGCGGAGGGTGAAAATGGCGGCACCCAATCTCCACCCTGGAGGAGCCGAGAACTCGAGCCCCGCTCCTCAGTGAGCCCCCAGAGAAAAGCTGTCAGTCACTCCTGTCTCCCCGGTCTCCAGCCGCACTCCGTGCTCACCTGGCCTATGACCGCGCGTGTCTATCTCTGCACCCGACCCTGTGTGCAGTCTCCAAACCCAGCAGATCCCTGCAGTGTGCTCCCACACCTCTCCTCTCGGGGGAAAAAG
>NW_028031011.1:0-574 GCF_054177405.1 Leptonychotes weddellii
AAAAAAAAAAAAGAATTTAAAAGAGAATATTCATAAAAGCTACTGTAATTTAATATAGATTTTTGGATTAAGGTGGGTAAAAAGTGCCAAGTGAATATCTATCGGCCTTTTTGTCTCAGTTATTCACACTTGAGGGAAGTCTAATTACTGAATCTATGTTTCCTTAAAGAGACACCATCATTACCTGCAGGAGCATCAGGACCAGTGCTTAGGAGGAATTAATTAATTTTCATTGAATTTGTAGCATCAGTTCTTTGAAATGGTTTAACAGAAAAAAAATTGACTGTCACTGATTATGGTGGTAATTAAGATTTTATAGTGAATGAAGACTATTACCTGTCATTGGCAAACTTTTCACGTTTTCTACAGTAGACATTTTAAGGCAGTTTTGTTTCTGTTTATCTCTTTTTGAAATAATTGTTGATATAATTGCTGATCTGGTAAAAATGGAATAGAATTAACAGCATTATATAAATGTTATGATATAAATGAAGGAATGATACTGTAGTTGATAGTAGAGTTACTGATTTTTTTTTAACATACTGTTTTGTATGCTATTCTTTTTTTTTTTTTT
>NW_028031012.1:0-574 GCF_054177405.1 Leptonychotes weddellii
TGTGTTTTGAAATTAATGAGGATCTTAGCTTTTATAGACTTCCAAGATAGATAAGCGCGCCAACGTGGGAGGGAAGGATTCGAAGTTTGGGGGGAACCAGCTCTGCATGGCAGCATGGCCGGAGCCGTGGACAGGTGCGTGGCGAGCACCAGTGTGACCCGGGGCTCGGGGTTTACTCTGTGGCTCAGTCTCCGAACGGATGTGGCTCCCACGAAGCCTCGAGTTTCCGGAGAGGCCGCCTGGGCTCCCGTCCTCACGGCGGTCCTGTGCACGGTCCGTTCGGTGCTCGTGTCCCAAGAGCCCCCGAGGGGTGGCGGATCCGAAAGCATCCCCTGAGGCTTCTTGTGTCGGGTAAACGCGCACTTGTATTCACAGGTTCTTCCTCAGCATTCAGCGCTCCCTTACTTCTGTTTCTGCCTTATCCCAGTGTTTGCCTTTTCCTTAGTTCTTGATTTTCTTAGTTTGTAATTAATTTTAGTTATCTTTCCTATCCTGCTTTGTGATCCACGCAAACAGCAGAGCAAACTGAATAAGCACAACTAAGGAGTTAATGGAAAAAACCTAAATGTCACCA
>NW_028031013.1:0-574 GCF_054177405.1 Leptonychotes weddellii
CTGAGGGTTCTAGAGGGGAGGGGGAGGGGGGGATGGGTTAGCCTGGTGATGGGTATTAAGGAGGGCACATACTGCATGGAGCACTGGGTGTTATACACAAACAGTGAATCATGGAACACTACATCAAAAACTAAGATGTAATGTATGGTGATTAACATAACAATAAAAAATTTAAAAAAAATAAAAAATAATGTTGCCTGAATTACCTAAATTGAAGCAGACTCCATGAAGTTTTGCTTAACTTTTCACTGGATTACTTTTGAAGATACAGGACAGAAGAACTGATAACTTTGATAGCAAAGATTAAACAGAAAACTTCATGTCAAATTCTGGTAAAAGTTGATTATTATTATGAATAAATGGAAATAATTAAGTAAAATCTAACCAGACTCAGAATGTCATGTATCTTGGTTTCTTTTTTATGAAACAAAATACCTGAAGAAAATGAAGGATATACTTTCTCATTTCTTCCTTTAAAAATCTGTACCTTGTTTCACAAACTTAGAGCACAAATAAAACAGAGAATTTGTCATTTATTCCTTTGTAACTATTGAGACTACTTCATGAGGCAAAT
>NW_028031014.1:0-574 GCF_054177405.1 Leptonychotes weddellii
CATCCTTCTTCTCTAGTCTCAGAGATATGATTTAAACAGAAAAAAGTTACATTCACTATGCAAAGTCCAAACACAATTGAATTGTCAAGGTGAGCAAATGTCGGTTGTGAGATCTATAATAGAAACAGCATTGCAGGATATTCATGTAAAAAGGAAATGCTGTGGAGCGCAGGAACATTAATAAAAGAAAAGAAAAAAAGTGCCCAAACTCCTGGAATAGAAGGAGGACTTACAGAGCTACCTGCCTTGTCATCTCATGTAAATCATTCCCGAGAATGACTTCAGGTTCTAACTTCCCTGATCCCTAGAAAGCCAATTTTTTGTCACACTTTCTCTTTAAAGAAAGAAAATACTGATTTCGTTCATAGAGTTGTTTTTTTTGAGGTTCTGACACTTTTTCGCTATAGGAAGGTGAGAAGTACAATTTCGTCCAGTGTCTGGCTAGCTTAGTACTTCCTCATCAAAGATAATTTTACTGTTACACTTGTACAACTGTCACTTCAACAAAGAAGTAGTATTTAAGACTAAATTAGGGGGGCGCCTGGGTGGCTCAGTCGGTTAAGCGACTGCCTTC
>NW_028031015.1:0-10350 GCF_054177405.1 Leptonychotes weddellii
GTGTGTGTGTGTGCATGGGTCCATGTTCCCCTCGTCCTGTTGTGTGTGTGTGTGCATCCGTGTTCCCCTCATCCTGTTGTGTGCCCGCGTCCGTGTTCCCCTCGTCCTGTTGTGTGTGTGTGTGTGCATCCATGTTCCCCTCGTCCTGTTGTGTGCGCGCGTCCGTGTTCCCCTCGTCCTGGTGTGTGTGTGCGTCCGTGTTCCCCTCGTCCTGTTGGGTGGGTGTGTGTGCGCGCGTCTGTGTCCCTGAGTGTGTGTCGCATACGTGCACCTGCCTGTAGCGCGGCCCCATGAGGCCCTGCAGACTTGGCTGTCTGAACTGATGACCTGAAAATGAAGCTCATACCCTGCTTCTGATCCCTTCATTATAGGTAATGATTGACTTTTTCAGTGCCTAGAAAATTGCCCCTACAATTTATGAAGCTTCCAGTTAAATCATAATTGTATTTCTAATAGGCTGCTACCATTAAAACTTCAAAAACTCTCATTACGTTAACGACATGAGGCTCTGGCTGTCCCCTGAACCATACCTGAATTTAATTAAACAATCCGGGTAAGAAATGTTTAAGTCACCGAGGGCTGAGCAGCTCAGTATTAAGTGAAGGGATGTAGTTCGGGACTGGCCGTGTGCAGAGTTGCAGGTGGCGGGTCTACCCAAAGTGAAACTGGACACCTCAGAGAAGGGTCTTCAGCGTCAGCAAGAATCAGTGTCTCCTTTTATTTTTTCTTAGGAGTCAATTAATATTCCCTTTCATCACCGGAACTGGGTCTAGATGGAAAAGGTATTTTTCCAAACCTGATAACAGTGTTTTTATTTCAAGTGGGACTGTGGAGGGGAGGAAGGAAATGGGCTGTAGGTTTGGATGAAAGGGAGTCCTGCTCCTCATAGGCTTCAACTCCAGAAAATGATCAGCTCCTTCTTGAGCACCTGACGTTAAGAGGGCATCATGCAACAAGCAGGACCTGGGAGCTCTGAACATGTCAGCACTGAAGTCGCTTCCGATCCTATTGCGGAAACAGGAAGTGCACGTGGGAGATATGCAAATGAGTCGTGGGTGCCACATGCATGATGAGCGACCACAGCACTAATAGTAATAACGGCAGTAGTAATAGTATCTCTTGCTGTTCGTGGAACACTTTGTGAGATTTGCTGAGCGATCTCCATGCAGCTCAAGCCGGGGAGACCGCAGGGGACACTCCTCTCCCCGCTCCACCAGGTTCGTGGGCACACGATGCTGAGGGTTCAGCGAATGTGAATGAACAGAATGGACAGAATGAGTCAGGGATGAGGAGATGGATGAACGAAGAGTATTTCACTGAGTCGTTTGCTGTGGCAACTACATCAAATGGGAAAAGCATGCAAGGCTCAGTGATTTAACCCAATGGATTTTTGTTGAATTGAATTGAAAATGAACACACTTACTCATTTCTCTGATTTAATAAATACTACTTCTTGGAGTGAAGTTGTCGCTTGGTGTATGGATCAAACATCATAACATAAACAGCATGCCTGGCAATGAACTCCAAGCGGGGTCAAATTCTGAGTCCTGCGCCTTAAGAATTAAAAAGTAATCATGCATCTGTTAGGACTTTATAAAACATCCTGCTTTAGAGGTTCGTTTTACTTTTTCAGGTTTGTTTACATTCAGAGGATATCGCTGAGGTCAGAGGCATACTTTTCTCGAGGCCTTTCAGCCAGAGATTTTCTAACCTTTAACTCAGAGAAGGATCTCTGTGAATGTCAGCCAATTTCATCTACTGAGTCCAGTTATTTTCATGTCTGGACATCTTGTGGTTTCTATGGAGGAATCTGACCTGCACATAGAAATCGCTGGGACCCAGGGTTTGAATTTGTGTTGGAAAAGGGAGGGAGACAGGACCAGGAGTGAGGATGTGTGTTCTCCTTTAGGATGTGGGGTTCGGTCAGGCTTGTTCCTAAGCCAGTGGTGTAGGGTGAGTTTCCTGGTCGTATTCGATCACTTGGCATAGGATGTGCGGTTTGCTAGAGGCAGATTTTGAGAAACGGCACAGACATGTTGAATGTTGAACTACAGGTTTTGGAGAATATGTCCCCTGAATGGCATGATTCCATTGGAAAAATTCCCACGTATTAAGGAAGTCGTGCCATTTAGGAGTAGGACCTTAGGCCTGGGATTCCGGATCCATGCAGTTCTCCCGAAGACTGGCCGCGACCCGTGCGCGCTCTGCCTTTTCTTCTCTTACCTAAGCTTTCCTCTGCAAAACCAAGAGAGTCCGAGATCCTCGGCGTGATTGTGCAGGTACAATTTCAGGTGTACTGGTTGAGCTGAGCATTCCTAACATACAACCCTTGCTTAAATGCTTAACTTGCATTATCGTTGCAGACCATCAAGACAATATTAAAACATATTGGCTGTGCTTAGAAGTATTCATGACCCATCATTCTGCCACTTGTCTTCTCCCACATGTATTGAACCGTTCACTGAGCATGATTTCCATTCTGCCAGCAAAGCATTGTGTGGGGTTCTATGAAGATTAGTGACTCACCCCCTCCAAGAGTCTTCACAGAAAGACAAAATAGATACGGCGTGCGCAGATCAGGCTGTGCGGGCTGTCGGCATTGCAAGAGACTCAGTCAGGGAGGACCAGGGAAGTCTCGAAGCAGAAGTGGCTTGCTAATACATTAAGCCCCAGCAGGCTTGGCTGGTGAGGTTAGATGCCCTTTCGAGCATTTGAGGGTGAGGCTGTGCACTGTTATCCCCTGAGCCCTGCAGCTGGCTCAGGGGGGCACCAGTGGTGCTGTGGGCTTGTGCCATATCAACTACAGACCCTCTGGCCGGTGACCGTCAGACTGCCCTCTAGGGAGCCCTAGCAGGTTGGAGGGTCATCTCTTACCAATTGTATTTATTGTTCCTCCTAAGAGTTTTTGTTTCTGTGTCCAAAAACATTTGAGACCTATTGACCTTTGGCTGAACACACACACACACACACACACACGCACACATACATCAAACGTATAAAAGTAACATCTAGGCATTGAGTAATTGGAGCAAGACCACATTTGAATAAGGAAATGGATAAAAGTTCTGAATTTTCCTTTGCGATGTGCACGGTACCAGGTCTTCCGTGCATTTGTAGAGCAAGGTTTTATTACCCCATTATATAGGTGAGGAAACTGAGGCCCGGTGACTTCAGTAATTTACCTCAAATCCAACTGCTTGTGAAGGACAGAGGCAAGACCTCGGTGGATGCCATCTTCAGCCTCTGCTCTTCTGGTTGTTTGACCTGCCCCGGCCCCTGAGACCCATGTGATGCTGTGTCCACACCAGCTTTCTCCCTCTCAAGGGGGGTGGGTTGTGCTCCCTGGAAAGCCCACATCAGAGCTCCAGCACCTAGGCCCGCCTGTGGCACCGTCATGGAACCAAGGGTGTGATTTAGCCATCCGGATGACGGTGGCCCCTGGTTACTTCGAAGGGTTTCTTGTTTCCTTAACTACGCTGTCTGGACAGTCTGAAATACTCGATTCAACCTCTAACGAGACATGGCCGTTCTTCATTCTGGGTAAATCGTTAGTAATGACAGAATACAAGCTGATGCAATTGAGTCACTCAAAACATACTGTGGAGACATTAAAAGCATCGCACACTGATTGTGATTCTCAAGTCCAGTTTAATCTGAAATTATGTTTACATTTGGGTATTTGAGTGGGTGTTATGGCTGGAAGGTTGCTCTGTGTTTATTCAACAAACATCAGTGGAGAACCTGTTATGGGCATGGACAAGAAGGGTCTCCGTCCTTTAGAAACTTAAAAGCTAGTGAGTGGGAAAGAAAACAGTATATTTACTGTTTCAACCTATGGGGTGACCGAAATTTTGAATAAAATACTATGGCTCACGGAAGCAAAGAACACGTCTGGTATGGTGTAACTTGGGTAGTAATTACATTTCTTGGTTGCCAAATACCAACCTTATCTTGAAAATGTGGTCTTTTCATCCTTCCCTGACTTTATTGTTACCATCAAATGTGGTCACTGTGGGGTACTTTCACGTGAACGTGCTGACATCACGGTACGATGTATGGGCACTGTACTACTTGGAAAGACAACTCGCAACGTAGTCACGCTGAGATTGGGTGGGCATCAGGATTACCTTATTGTGTTAGAATACACCCAAATACCGAAGCCTAACTCCCAAGCTACTAAATTAAAAAAAAAAAAAAATATATATATATATATATATATATATATATATATATATATTTATACCAGAATGGACTTTGGGGAGCCACACCAAGAGGTGTGTTTCTCAGATATTCTGACGCACAGCAGAGTTTGAAAATCAATTATAGAAAGAATCATGGAAAATATCTTAGATGAAAAAGTTTAAGACCCCCATGTCCCCAGATCTGCGTTGTTGTGGCTTTCATGTCCTTAGAAATGTGGGCAGAGTGGTAGCACATTTACCTGGGGCACTTACTGGACCACAATGCACGTGTCGTCTACACAGGTCAAGGGCCCGCCAGGGGAGTGTACTTTGGTTGTTCATTTTCCTAACTTTCTCCCCAAGGCAGACACCCATATGTGATTACAGTCTGAATCCTTTTCATAGCCATGACACATTTCCTCTGCTATATGGTTACCCCGGCCTTGATTGATTGCTTTAATAGAACTTCAGAGGATGGGTGGAGGCTGAAATGACTCCCATCTGTATCACCCTTGGTACTGAGCAGGAATTTTGCAGAAATTCAACAATGTTTGCACGCCAGATTTCCTTGGATACGCCCTTCAATGGTGCTCGTGTTACGCTCTTACCCGGGTCCCGCCTGGGCTCTGATGCCGGAGCATCAGGTTGCAGTCCTGAGTCCGAGACGGTGGACATGGCTCTCCTCCAGTCCTCAGTCTTGCTGTCGCGATATTCTACCTGCCTTATAGGCTTTTGGGGAGGCTTAAGTTAAAAAATACAGATAAGGTGTTTAATATCCTGTTTGAACACTAGTGAGCGCTTACAAGTGTGAGTTATTTTTATTGATACTATTAAATCTCTATAAGTAAGCCAGTAAAGTGGGGGAAATGTGTTTTCAGCCTCAGCCGCAAATACAGATTCCCTGGCCCATGGTTGGAGCCCCCTTCCCCAGTGTTGGGAGTCTTCTGTCCCTGCTGCCCTGCCTCCTCTCGTCATGGGATTCTTGGTGGCATTCTTGGAATGTCCCCAGACCCAGTAACAATCTTGCCCTTCTTTGCTTTGCCCCCTTGCCTTCCCCTTTGCTCTGTACCCCACTCATGTGGAACCCCATTATCTAAGAATCCATCCAGTGATTTGGCAGCTACCAGACTTTAACGGCCAACAATGGCTCCACCCTCTAAGAATATGTTTGCTCTCATGGGAAGTCTTCAGGGTCATATAGAACTCCCAAATCGCCCAGGCCTTCTTCCTGAGCCATTAGTTGTGCTCTTTCTAGGGTAGATGAAGATGGCAGTGTGAGAAACTCCTGCAGCCAAAGCTCTAGGCAGTTAAGAAGAAGCTGACTTGGTGGAGAGACGTAGCAACTCGGTTCATGGCATTCTTATAGGTGTAGGGCTAGAGTTTCCTCAGGTGACAGTGAAGGGGTGCCAATTGGCACCTCTGTAAAGGACCCTATTAAGTACCCCAAGAGCCAATGAGGCTTGAGATGGTCCCCTCTACTCAGCTAGGGCCGGCACCCCAGAGTGGTCTGGTTTTGAAGCAGAAGGAACAGGTGTACCTTCAAACAATTCCTGCAGATAAAGGCCGCAAGATTGCCCACTGGGCTTCATGGAGCTACGTCCTCCAAAGGGACATAGGGAATGAGGTCAAGCACTGTCCAGCCGTGACAGCCCCCAGCAGTGCAGACCTGGCAGGAGGTGGGGCAGCCCTTGGTGGGAGTGGGGACAAAGGGTCAGCCCCACAGGGAGCTCTAGCAGGTGGTCGGTTCTCCGATTGTGGGAGGCATCAGACGCACCCGGGGAGACCACGTTTGTGTTTCTGACAAACACGTGGAAATTCTGAAAATCCCTGGTGAGCAGAAGAGTGTAGAGAGATGAGAGCAGGAGGGAACGCTGTCAGCTTTATCAAGGTCAAGGGACCTGCCCTCCACACCCCACGTAGAGTGCTTTTTTATAATTAAAACATGGGCCCTTAGCAGACATTCGACGCGTGCTTCATTCTGCATTGGTGTGCCCTTT
This sequence comes from Leptonychotes weddellii, assembly GCF_054177405.1. NCBI lineage: Eukaryota > Metazoa > Chordata > Mammalia > Carnivora > Phocidae > Leptonychotes > Leptonychotes weddellii. Next base: position 6,179 of record NW_028031015.1, read on the forward strand.
CAAACAACTGACCGAAGGTTAGTTCTTCAGGAAAGGTCTGCGAATGCGTGGCTATGTTCTACGACCTGGCTGTTCAGACATTTTCTTTCTGCCTGATGGGCAGGCAGGCGTGGAGGAGTCCACCGTGTTGAACGTGCATTTGATGGAGTCTGTCAGGTCATTGACCCTTTTCTTGGTTTTGAAAGAACCGTCTCTCTCTCTCACAGCTTTGGCATGGTCCATGATGGAGAAGGGAACGTGTGCAAAAAGTCTGAGGGCAACATCATGTCCCCCACGTTGGCAGGACGCAACGGGGTCTTCTCCTGGTCACCCTGCAGCCGCCAGTACCTGCACAAATTTTTAAGGTATGAACTCCCGGAGCTCGGTGTGTGTCTCTTAGTGCCTGATTCTGTCCAAGCAGCCCCGGCCGGGCTGCGACTTCCCAAGATGGCTCCCCTTCGAAGGTGTCTTGAGATGTTCCCTCGGCCAAGAAGTTTGTCAGATACTTCCTTAGAGCTCAAAGACTTGCAGGCTGAATCCAACATCATTTGACCTTTAGACTCAAATGAAACCCAAGATACTTACCAAATCAAACTATTTGTCACTAACATTTAGTTGTTTTAAATTCTCATTTCTGTGACTAAATGTTTTTTATTCGTGAGTAGAAGACCTACCGTGCACACAGTGGGAACGCAGTGTAACTTTTGGGGGTCTCTTCTCTTCTCTTTTCTTTTCTTTTCCACAAAGTACATTTCTTATTAGAAGGGGAAACCTTAGCCTGGCTCTAAAATCTTGCAATTTTAATAATTATTTTTGTAAATGTTTATTATAGCACTAATTCATTTAGGATATAGGACATTGGGGAGATAGGGTTTGACCCCCTGAGAAAGTCAGTAGATTTTCAACTCTTTAGAGAAAGGAGGGACTTTAAGAAGTGGCCTTAGATCTGCTAGTAAGGCAGACTGTCCCCCAAGTCTCAAGGACGTTGAGTTTGGAGTTTGGTTTCAGCTGCAGACCCTAACCTTATTTCTGACGTGTGTCACGCTGTTGCCCCGGTCAGCGGACCTGCTGCGTGTGGTCACACAGAGCCCGGGGCCTTCCATCCTGTGGCCGCTTCCTCTTGTGGGAGCTGGCTGGGCACCGCAGCCCGCGGCTCCCAGGGGAGGAGAAGGCTGTGGAGGGCATGCAGGACGGGGCTGTGTTCCTGGCAGGGAGCATGCAGCTGAGGGCCCACCCTGCAAGGGCTGGGTCATGAACGTCGGGGCTGGGACTGCGGGGGCACGCCCACCTGAGCTCCCCGCGTTCCTTCTCTTCCCTTCTGAGCGGACTCTCCTGGGCCCCAGGGGTGGCATGTGCTGCACACCGTGCTCCGAGGTTCTTGTGCCTCCTGGAGGACACACCCCTTTCCACCCTTGTCCTTTCGGGAACATTCTCGTCTCCCTGGCCCTGGGAAGAACTGCTTTCGCTCAGCAGGGAGGAGGACATGCATATCCGTGACACAGAAACGTATCTTGCCAGACACCTAGAAGGCTTGTGCTCACTCTCTGACAAACATGCCAATGCTCAATAATCCACTGATTCTTTCAAGGAGACACAAAGCATGTGCTTCCTTCTTTCCAAAATGTGTCAGTGCTGGCAGCAAAGGGCCTTCCTGGCGAGTTCTCCATTAAATGCACGCACATTTCTGAGATTCATCAAGGAAGGTATGAGAGTTAGTACTCTTATGTCAGTGATATATTCTTGGACAAAGCTAACAAACCAAACCACCTTACTTTAAGAATTTGGAGCAGAGGGCGCCTGGGTGGCTCAGTCAGTTAAGCGGCTGCCTTCGGCTCAGGTCATGATCCTGGAGTCCCGGGATCAAGTCCCACGTCAGGCTCCCTGCTCAGCAGGGAGTCTGCTTCTCCCTCTGACTCTCCTCCCTCTCATGCTCTCTGTCTCTCATTCTCTCTCTCGCAAATAAATAAAATCTTAAAAAAAAAAAAATTAAAAAAAAAAAAAGAATTTGGAGCAGATTATGACAAGAAAACATACAAAAAAATAATTAGGGGTGCCTGGGTGGCTCATTTGGTTAAGCGTGTGACTCTTGATTTCGGCTCAGCTCATGATCTCAGGGTCCTGAGATTGAGCCCCACCCATCCCCCCACCCCTGCTGGGCTCTGCGCTGGGCATGGAACCTGCTTGTGCTTCTCTCTCTCCCTCTGCCCTGCCCCTCTGCAAAGGCACGCTCTCCCTCTCAAAAAAAATAGAATTGACAGATGAATACGAAAAGCAAATGAAAATAAAAAAATGGAGAACAAGGAATAAACACACAAATATATCAGTCTTAAAATATAGGCTTTGCCTGTGATATTGAAGCTGGAAATTGGGCAAAGGTCTTTCTAGGAACCAAAGCAAGAAAGGAGATCAAATCTATTCATATGAACAGAAAATAGGGCAAATACCGGTATTTCAAGGAAAGCGAGGCTTTTGCCAGCACAGAATTCTTGGAAACAAATGAAACTGTGCCTATGTATATCTAAACTGAGCTATAGATTCATCCAAGTGCATGTGTTGATAGATGTGTTTCTATATATTTTATTCATATCCTTTACATTTACAGAATACCCTGCTATACATCTGCTGTATAAAATATATGTTACGTACCTGTAACAAATTATGTCACATAGTGAGTGCTTATAAGTATTGGTAGACACACAAAGTAAAAACACTGGTAGGACGTACCTCAGTGGATATCTGTGTGTGAGCTAACCCATGGCACCTGATGACTCCCCAATTCTACCCTCCTCTGGACCCCACGCTAGAGTGAGTCCATCCTGGGCCAGTCCCAGACACCAGGAGCACATGCTTGTCCCTCTCCTGTTTCTGCCACGACACGATGCCAGCAACTGAACAGGGAACGTGGAGGGAGGCGTAGCGGCAGGGTGCATGACCCACGCTGGCCCCACCAGAGCTGGGAAGGAAAAAAGATTGGCGTACGCGTGGACCACCAGCTTAGCAGCCAGATATCCGCCTTCCAAGTCTCTGCAACTGATGCGCGTGCCTATAGTCAGAACCCAGAACTCGTTATTCGAAGCTAGGAGTCGAGGGCAAAAGTCCCCTGCTCCTGTTGTACCCCGTAAGACACCTTTCAGGCTTCCACTGGCCTCACTGGCTCGCCCCACGGAGCTTCTTATCTTGGGCTCTAGGTTTTCTTCATTTTTTTCTCTTTCTTTCCTTTTCTCTTTCTTTCTCATTTTGTCAGTAAAGCTTTTCTTCCCTTTTTTCTGTTGCACAAATTACAGCATCTTGTCTCTAGCACACCTCGGGGCAGGGTCATGTTGGTGTTTCTGTTGGTTATACTCCCTGTCTGCTCACTGTCTGAGGCTGCTCCCCGTGCCCTCGCGGAGCCCTGAGCCCCTGGCTGGGTTCCCTTTCTCGCTGCCCTTCCCCTCAGTCCTCCTCTGAGCTTGTAGCAAGTCTTCTGAGCCAGCATCCTGACCACTCACCTTCAGCCTGGGTTCTTTCCTCATGTTCTTACCATGAGACTTCCTAGCAGTCAAGATATTTTACCGCCTAAAGGAATGAAGGCTGCCTTCCATAGTTCATGCCACCCAAGAAGAGTGAAAATTTCGTGGACAGTATCTGTCACCTGGCAATACAAATCTGTATTCTAGTAACATACACTTGATCATTTTTCTTTTATTTCTAATATAAAAAAGGCAGTGTCAACATTATTCTACTGGTGACATGACACTTCGAGGTCCTCTCAACGTTTGCTCTTCCCTGTGCGGGCTCCTTGTGGAGTCAAGTTGGGGATTGTTAGCATTGTTTGTAGCTGTTTCTTGGAGCTGTTCAGTTTTGTTTGGTGTGTGTGTGTGTGTGTGTGTATGTTTGCGTGTGCACGTGCATGAAGAATTCTGCTTTCTGTAATAAAAAAGAGCACAAACCACAGATCTGTACCTCTGAAACAAATAATACAATATATGTTAAAAAAAAAAAAGAAGAAGAGGAAGGTAGCGGGAGGGGAAGAATGAAGCGGGGGAAATCGGAGGGGTAGACGAACCATGAGAGACGATGGACTCTGAAAAACAAACAGGGTTCTAGAGGGGAGGGTGGTGGGAGGATGGGTTAGCCTGGTGGTGGGTATTGAGGAGGGCACATTCTGCATGGAGCACTGGGTGTTATGCACAAACAATGAATCATGGAACACT
>NW_028031016.1:0-574 GCF_054177405.1 Leptonychotes weddellii
GCTGTTTTCACAACGGCCCACAGAACTGGACGTGCGCCCTCCCTGTCCCCTGTCACCACTCTGACACCATCTCCTACTTGAGTAACCTCCCCCATCTACTCTGGCATTTCGCTCTTTTTCAAACCTGCTGGGCACACTCACACCTCAGGGCCTTAGCACGTGCTATTGCCTGCCTGAAATGCTCTTCATCAAATATCTGCATGGCTCCTCCTTCAGCGGCCTCAGATCTTTCACAAACATCGGCCCCTCCGCAAGGCCTTCCTCAATCACCTTATCCAAATTTCAACCCTACTCACTTACTGTTCCTTCCCTGTCTCTTTTATTTTTCTTCTCAGTACTTAGAACTCTCTAACATACTAAAGATGTATTTCTGTGTCTTGCTTCTTGCTTTCTCACCTAGGAGAATTTACTATCCAAGAGGGTTTTCTTTGCTATAGTCGCTACGATGTCCCTAGGGCCATGCCCGGTACAAAGCAGGCAATCGATAAACGTTGGTGGAATGAATGGATCGAGAAAGGGGCACAGGGTGCCAAGAGAGCCCTAGGAAAGGGGGGACACAGGGAAGGCTTGTGGC
>NW_028031017.1:0-574 GCF_054177405.1 Leptonychotes weddellii
CTCTCTGTCTCTCTCATTCTCTCTGTCTCAAATAAATAAATAAAATCTTTAAAAAAAAAAAAAAAAAAGAAGTCAATGTGGCAATGGGTAATGTCCCAAGGGTATACCGGGTGCCTTCTGAGCTTCCCATCCTTTTTCTCTCCAACTACTGTATAACATTTCTCCAAATCCATCCAGCTTTCTGAGACTGCCCTGGGCTACACATTTTTCCTAAACTACTTACACTCCAGTGCTCATGTGGCCACTTGATCACACGCTTTGTTTTAAAAGGTATATAGGTTAGTTGACCCTTTCTCCTAAATCACATGAGAAACCAGTCTGAGGGTCAGGGAGTCTCTCCCATGGCTTCTCATTACTTGTGGCACTCTGGACGTAAGTGGTACCCCACACCACACTGACCGGCACGTAGTGGGTCCTCACGTTTCTGAACGGGTGAGTACATATCTTAGCCATCACTCTGCAGTCAGCACAATCCTTGATTCTCAGAGGAAGAAAAAACCAGATCTGATTGTTAATACTGTGCTGGATATTGACACTTCTCCCAGCCACATGTATTTACCTGAGTCAAATGTGA
>NW_028031018.1:0-574 GCF_054177405.1 Leptonychotes weddellii
GTATTTATGTGGTTGTTCCTGCTTTGTTTCTCTGTTTTAGCAATTTATCTTCTACCCCAACCAATAACCACCTGTTGGGTATAAGAAAAGATTAAAAGTTCATTTGGCTCCAGATTACTAGATTTTCAAATCCTCTCCTCAACTGGCCACCTACTACCCTTTTAGACACACAGGGAATTACCTATGTAGATGAGGATTTGGCCTCAAACTTGAGTCCTCTACTGAGCTTGGCTGGATCATACAGAAAAGATGTTACACACTCAGTCACTAATAGAGGTTTGGCAGATAAATGCAAAAAAGCAAAGCTTACTGGATAGTGTTGGGATCAGTGAGAATGTGTGACCCATTTAAAGGACTGTCATTTAGAAACATGGGTTATTCTTTGATATTTTTATCCATTTAAAAGAAAATGGAAATCCAGATTTTTTGAAAAAGTGAAATCCATACATTTTAATTAATAAGCAAATTAAAAAATTATTTTAAGGGGAGCAAGATGGCGGAGGAGTAGGAGACCTGGATTTCGTCTCCTCTCAGGAATTCAGCTGGATAGGGATCAAACCATTCTGAACACCCA
>NW_028031019.1:0-574 GCF_054177405.1 Leptonychotes weddellii
CAGAGGGAGAAGCAGACTCCCCGCCGAGCAGGGAGCCGGATGCGGGACTCGATCCCGGGACTCCAGGATCATGACCTGAGCGGAAGGAAGTCGCTTAACCAACTGAGCCACGCAGGCGCCCAACAGTGAAGTTTTTAACTGGCTCATCTTGCTAATCCACTAACCAGTTATCTGGCCGTGAGACTAATTTCAATTATGGGATTTAAAAATTTTTGATCTTCATGAGATGTTTACTTACTATAAAATGTTCTTGCCAAAGAGTGAACCTTAGTTTTTCTGTGGGGACAAAAATCTGTCATGACCTCTGCTCATTAAATAGGCCAATCCCGGACAGGCTGCTGCTGCCCCCCGCAGCTAGGACCTTGACTCCTGGGGTCATTCTGTGCCCCACCACCCTCAGCCTCATTTGTTCTGTGGCAGCTGTGTTAGCCACAGCCTCGGGAATGCTTGTTGGTGGTCATTTATAGCTACAGATAATCTGAGTGAGGTGGGATCAACTAGAAGACATCTAACATAGCAATTGACCCCAATTGAGCAGTGTTTTAAAATTTAAGACTTCAGATTATATGCAGCA
>NW_028031020.1:0-574 GCF_054177405.1 Leptonychotes weddellii
CTTTTCCTAATACCCTCCAATGGATTTTCACTGCACATCAGGGTGAAAAAGACAAAGTCCTGACAATTGTGTACAAGGCTCTCTTGATCGGGCCACTCATTCACTATCTGAGTTTGCCCATCACTCCTCTGCTCTTTAGCTAATAGAGCTCCTTGTGTCCTTAAACAGGTGAAGCATTCTATCATCTCAGGGCTCTTTCATTTGCTCTTTGCCTGTTGGTATAGTTCCTTCCGTTAGGTCTGTTAAATGTCACCCAATTAGGGAGGGCTTCTCTGGACACATTCTATGAAATAGGATCTCTTGCACCATGCTCTCTCTTTTCTTTATCATGAACTGGCATAAATCTGTTTATCTGTTTATTGTTTGTCTCCCTCGCTGCCCCCGATCATTGTGCTCATAGAGCAGACATTTTGTTTCATTTCTTGATGTACCTAAGCACAGAGAATAGTGTCCTGATACTTAGAAGGTGATCAATTTTTTGTTTAATTTTATTACAACTTTAAAAAATTGTGTGACAGTAATATTAGAATTCTATTACATCTGATCAGTTTTCTGTTTGAGCATGGATTGCTTT
>NW_028031021.1:0-574 GCF_054177405.1 Leptonychotes weddellii
GTTGTTGCTTTGGAATTTGGTGGACATAAGGTTGCTAATTACCAATACTAGCTCCACTCTCACGTGACAGGGTACTCTGAGTATTTCAAGCTCTGGCCCTAGGGATCAAGAAAGACAACACTATAGGTAAAGGATCAGTCTCAGCTGGACCTTAAAAAGACAAGTAGAATTTTATAAAAGGGAACAGATGAAGAAGGCAGCAGTGGGATATGGAAATACATGGTCTATTGGGTGAGTCATATTGATGGCTCATCTCAAGGTGCTTATACTCTATTTTCTGTTACCCATGGGAATCCATTGGTGGTCTCTCACCAAGGAGAAATCTAGGCAGGGAAATAAAGGCAAGAACAGAGCAGGTACAGAGCCTGGTTAAACGAGAATCAACATAAGAACAAATTTTTGAGAATGGTTTGCTAAGCTCCATCCCAGACTTACTATACCAGAATACCCTAGAGATGGGGCTCAAAACGGTGGATACACGTTCCCACGATAAGTTTCCTGCAGCCACTGTTACCATTAAATAATTATAATATATATTATAATAATAATTATAATATTTGGTCAAGAGAGAATG
>NW_028031022.1:0-574 GCF_054177405.1 Leptonychotes weddellii
AGCCCGATGCAGGGCTCGATCCCAGGACCCTGGGATCATGACCTGAGCCGAAGGCAAACTTTTAACGACTCAGCCATCCAGGCGCCCCTATATTTTTTAAAACAAAATTCCGTAGCAGAAATAAACATGAATGGTATCGAATTACAACACTACAGGTTTGTATAAGTGTTTAAATATGTTTAGCAGAGACCTTTACGTTCTCATGTGGTTTCAGTTACTGTGTAGAATCCTTTTATTTCTTTCTTTTTTTTTTTTTTTTTTTATTTATTCATGACAGACAGAGAGAGAGAGAGAGAGAGAGAGGCAGAGGGAGAAGCAGGCTCCCAAGGAGCAGGGAGCCCGAAGCGGGACTCGATCCCAGGACCCTGAGATCATGACCTGAGCCGAAGGCAGACGCTTAACCATCTGAGCCACCCAGGCGCCCAGAATCCTTTTATTTCATCTAGACAGTGTTCCCTTAACGTTTCTTGTAGGACAGGTCTACTGGTAAACTTAGAGGGGATTTTACTTGGGAAAGTCTTCATTTCTACATCTATGGAAAACAGTTTTGCCAGGTGAAGTATTCTTGGTGGCT
>NW_028031023.1:0-573 GCF_054177405.1 Leptonychotes weddellii
ACTCTTTTTGGGCTAAAGATAGTCCTTTTTCACTGGCTTCATCACTACTGTATCATTCACAGCATAATTGTGCAAGTATATGTCATGCTGGGTTTAATATGTAATATAGTGATTATGTAAGGTAATACCCATAACAGCTGTAGTTTCTTACTTGGCCAAGCGATTTCATATTTAAATTATAGGTTTCTACTTTGGTGAAATCTTACCATGTCAAAAGATGTTGGAAGGAGGGATTCCCTTTGGTGTTCAGTTTTCTACTTGGGAAATACTGTTGCAGTTGGAGTTTATCTTACATTATTCATCTTCGTAGTTTGGAGAGTATGAGGTTTGAATTCATTGATATACAGAGGGGAACCAAACTTCTTGATCCAACATGAATTATAAAATTGATGAGATCCATGGTTCTTCATTTTGGGGTTGATGAGTTGTGCTCCTGTTTAGTTCCTAAATACTGCACCATATCCCCCACCTCTCCTTTTTCTCCCTCCTCCTCCTCCAAGGATAAAGAAATGATAGATTTTCTGTTGTACATTCAACTCTTAACATTAATAATTAAGACTAAGTCCAGGCACT
>NW_028031024.1:0-573 GCF_054177405.1 Leptonychotes weddellii
GGCAGCCTGTGGTTGAGGTCCAGAGTAAAGGATATGATGCTTCTCTCTTTGGGATCTGTCTCAGGACATCTTTACAGACTCTGTAGCCATTCTACTTAATAAAATCCTCACAACGTAGGTGCTGTCTCTCCCTGTGTATTTGCTGAATGTCATTGCCTCAAATTAGACTATAAGCTCCCTGAAGGCATGGGCCAGTTTTGTTTTGCTCACTGTTGATACACAGTGTAACACAGTACAATGCAAGAGTATAGCAACATTTGCTCAAGGTAGAATGGATAATTTTTAAAATAAAGCCTTAGAATAAAGTGTTTAGATTTACATAATTGTAAATAGAGCAGTCTTCCCATATACTTCACATCCAGTTTCCCCTCTTATTAATATTTATGTTAATATGGAACATTTGCTCAATTATGAACCAATATTGATAAGTTGTCATTAACTAGACGCCATATTTTATGCAGATTTCCTGTGAAATCGTTACTTTTTTTTGCCTTGTTTTTGTTTTTACCAAGTGTCCTTTTTCTGTTTCAGAATCCCACCTACATTACATTAGTAGTCATGTCTCCTTTTATC
>NW_028031025.1:0-573 GCF_054177405.1 Leptonychotes weddellii
ACATTTTTAAAATATATGTAAATAGACATGTGTAGAAAAAAGTCTTAACAGAAGTGATTATCGTAAGTGGCAGGATTGTGGATGATTCTATTTTTATTACCTACTACATACCTATATTTTTAAATTTTTCTATAATGAACATATAATATTGTGTTGTAGAAAGAAAGGAAAGAAGAAAGAAAAGAAAGAAAGAAAGAAAGAAAGAAAGAAAGAAAGAAAGAAAGAAAGAAAGAAAGAAAGAAAGAAAGAAAGAAAGAAAGAAAGGAAAGAAAGAAAGAAAGAAAGAAAGAAAGAAAGAAAGAAAGAAAGAAAGAAAGAAAGAAAGAAAGAAAGAAAAAGAAAAGCCATGATGGACAAAAGGCTTGGTGACATAGTAGAAAGAACTCTAGATTTGGTGTTTGGTGACCTGGGTTCTAAACCTAGCTCCTCACTAATTTGAGACAGTAGCTTAACTACCCTGGTCCTCATTTTCTCATCTATAATATCGTGGAACTGAAATAACTGCTTTTTAAGGGCTCTCCCGCACCATAGCCAATCTTCCTTGGGTTCATGTCTCTTTGGATTCTTTGACAA
>NW_028031026.1:0-10347 GCF_054177405.1 Leptonychotes weddellii
TGGCAACCCCGAGCTGAGAGCCCGCGCCTGGGCTCCGCCTCTGCAGCCGGCTTCCCTGCTCCGATACCTGGGAGCTCTGCTGCACTCAGGCGCCCCCGGTCTTTCTGTGACCCCGAGGGTCCTGAGACCACACTGTCCCAGAGGGTTCCACCCCCCGCTTAGCCACCAAAGTGACGTCCCTCAGCAGAGCAGACTTCTAAATGTTCCGATTTTGTGCTCCGTGGTTCTATCACTTGCCAGAAGCGGCCGACGGAGGTCCCTCCCCCGCTGTCCATCTTCCCGAATCGCCTCAGATTCACTTCTCCGCTCGTCCTACCTTCCAGAAAGTGGTCGCTTTTCTGTTCAGAGAGTTGTTGCTATTCCTTTCTTCGATCTCCTGTTGGGTTTGTAGGTGTTCAGAATGGTTTGATCCCTATCCAGCTGAATTCCTGAGAGGAGATGAAATCCAGGTCTCCTACTCCTCCACCATCTTGCTCCGCCCCCCCAACATTTCATTCTTTTTTGTTACTAAGTGATATTCCCATGTATGTGTGTATGTGTGTGTATCATGTTTTCTTTATCTGTTCATTCATTGATGAACACATAGGTTGCATCTGTGTTTTGGCTATTTTAAATAATGCTTCAGTGAACATGGGGTTGCAGATAACATTTTGAGTTAGTGTTTTTATTTCTTTTGGATAAATACACAGAAGTGGAATTGCTGGATGATACAGTAATTCTATTTTTAGTTGTGTGAAGAGCATCCACATTGTTTTCCCTAGTGGCTATACCAACCAGAATGCCCACAAGCTAACATGCAAAAGGATCCGCTTTTTTCTACATCCTTGCCAGCACTTAGATCTTCCATCATTATTACATTTCAGCAATAGCCATTCTAACACGTGTGAGGTGATTCCTAATTGTGGTTTTTATTTGCATTCTCTGATTATTAGTGACATTGAGCATCTTTTCATATACCTGTTTGCCATCTGTATGTCTTCTTTGGATAAATGTCTTTTCATATCTTTTGCCCATTTTTTATTCAGTTTGTTTTCTTGCTATTGAGTTGTAGGAGTTCTTTATATATTTTGGATATTAGCATCTTACCAGACATATGATTCAGTACATTGCCTTTTCATTTTGTTGATGGTGTCCTTTGCTCTGCAGAAGCTTTGTGATTTGATGTAGTTCCACTTATTTACTTTTACTTTTGCTGTGCTTTTGGTGTCAATCCAAAAAAATCATGGCCAAGACTAATGTCCTGAAGTTTATCCCTTATAAACTCCTTCTAGGAGTTTTATGGTTTCTGGTCTTACAGTTAAGTCTTTAATCCAATTGGAGTTAGCTTTGGGTAATGGTATAAGATACTGGTTGAGTTTTATTTATTTTTTGCCTTGGCTGTTCAGTTTGCCAAACACCATTTATTAAAGAAACTTTTTCCCCATTTTATGTTCTTGGCTCCTTTTCATATAAATTAATTGACCATACATGCATGAGTTTATTTGTGGGCTCTCTATTCTCTTCCACTGATCTATGTGTCTATTTTAATGCCAATGCCATACTGTGTTGATTAATATAGCTCTGAAACATAGTTTGGCGCCTGGGAGGATGATGCCTCCAGTTTTGTTGTTCTCAAGATTGCTTTGACTAATTAGAGTCTTTTGTAGTGTACACAAGTTTTGGGATTGTTTGCTCAATTTCTATAAACAATGCCATTGTAATTTTAATGGGGATTGCATTGAATCTGTAGATTGCTTTGGGTAGTATGGGCATTCTAATAATACTAATTCTTTGAATTTACGAGCATTGAGTATCTTTCCATTTCTTTGTGTCTTCAACTTTTTTCATCAATGACTTAACAGTTTTCATTGTACAGATCTTCCACCTCCTTGGTCAAATTTGTTCCTAGGTATATTATTTTTTTTTTATGTGATTTTAAGTGGGAATTTACAAAATTCTCTGACACTTTACTGTTACTTTATAAAAATGTAACAGAGTTTTGTGCATTGATTTTTGTACCCTGCAACATTAATGAATTCCTTTATTCTAAAGGGGTTTTTTTTGTTTGTTTGTTTGTTTTTGGTGAAGTCTTTGGGCTTTTCATATATAAGATGTAATCTGCAGATAGTGACAGTTTTATTACTTCCTTTCCAATTTGGATGCCTTTTATTTCTTTTCCTTGCTTAATTGTTTTGGCTAGAACTTCCAACACTATGTTGAATAAAAGTGGCAAGAGTGGGCATTCTGATCTTAGAGGAAAAGCTTTTAGCTTTTCACCATTGAGTATGATGTTAGCTATGGGTTGTCATATATGGCCTTTATTGTGTTAGGGTTCCTCAATATTCCCTTTTTTGAGTCTTCTTACTGTGAATGGATGTTTAATTTTGTCAAATCCTTTTCTGCAGCTATTGAGATGGTCATATGATGTTTATCCTTCATTTTATTAATGTGGTATATCACATTCATTGATTTGTGAATGTTGAATAATTCTTGCATTCCTTGAATATATCCCACTTCATCATAGAGTGTGATTCTTTTAGTGTATTGTTGAATTTGCCTTGAATGGGGTTCCAGGGAAGTGACCCATAATGCTGGGAAACTGGATGTCCACCTTGGGCCCTCTTTTTCCCACTGGGCCCGGGGATCTCTCTCAGTGCAGCATTGCAATTGCTGGGGGGTGGAGCAGATTATAACTGCTCCCCTTGCTCTTCTAATCTCCTCCTTCTTAGACTCTTTGGTTCGGGGAGGACCAAATTAGCCTACTCCTATGTTCCAGAATTTTTACAATGATGTTTTTTTATATGGATAGTTGCTAGTTTGTTATCTTGTAAGGGGGATTGAAGTCAGGAATAACTTATATCACTATCTTGATATCGTTCCAATTTTTTATTTTATTGTTTCCGTTGCAGAGTAGAAACATTTTAGGTTGATGTAGTGCCACTAGTTTTTTTGCTTTTATATATATTTGCTTTCAGTATCAACTACAAAAGACCATTGCCAAGACTAATATCAAGGAGATTTCTTCGATGTTTTCCTCTAGGAGTATTGTAGTTTCAATATTTTAATCTACTTTGTGTTAAATATATTTGATACATATTTAATATGTTTAAGTATTTAATTCATTTTGAGTTGATTTTTGTATATGCTATAATGTAAGGGTCCAATTTCTTTGGCATGTGGTATCCATTTATTGAACATCATTTATTAAAGAGAGTGTCCTTATTGTACATTCTAGGCACAGTTCTCGAGTTATTTGTATTGCTTTAATTCTACATTCTCTTTTCTGTTTCACTGGTGTATGTGTGTGTGAGTGTACGCGCATATCACACTGTTTTTGATTATTACAGCTTTATAGTATAGTTTGAACTCAGGAAAATCACAGCTTTACCTTTCTTAGTCAAGATTGCTTTATTAAGGGTCTTTTGTCCTTCCAGAAAAATTTTAGGATTTTTTTCTATTTTCAGTGCTAGTGGTATTACAGTAGGGATTGCATTGGATCTATAGATCACTTGGGGTGGGATGGACATTTTAACAAAATTCTTTCAGTTCATGAGCATTACTTATCTTTTGATTGATTTGTGTTATCTTTGGTATCTTTTATCAATGTTTTACAGTTTTCAGTGTATAGATCTTTGACATCCTTGGTTAAATTTATTTTTAATTATTCTTTTTGCTGCTATCATAAATAGAATTTTTCTTAATGTCTCTTTTGGATAGTTTTTTATTAGTGTTTATGAATGCAGCTTATTTTTGTATGTTGATTTTGTTTCCTGCAATTTTACTGAACTCATTAGTTTTAATGATATTTTGGTAGAGCCTTTAAGATTTTCTATATATAAGATTATGTCACCTGTGTCTTACTTCTGATCTTAGCTTTCACCCTTTCACTGTTAAATATGATATGGGCTTGTCATATATGGCTTTTATAATGAGCTACATTTCTTTTATACCTAATTTTTTGTTTTTATCATGATACTATGTTTGGTTTTTGTCATGTGCTTTTTCTGCATCTTTTGAGATAATCATGTTTATCACTCTGTTAATGCTGTGTATACCATTTATTGATTTGCAGATGTTAAAACATCCTTGCATCTCTAGAATAAATCCCACTCAATTATGGTGTATAGTCATTTCAATATGCTGTTGAATTCCATTTGCCAATATTTTGTTGAGGATTTTTTGCATGTATGTTCATCAGAGATGCAGGCCTGTAACTTTCTTTTCATGTAATGCCTTTGGTTTTAGTATCAGGGTACTGCTAGCCTTTTAAAATCAGTTTGGAAGTGTTTCCTCCCCTTCTTGTCAGTTTTTGGGAAGAGGATGAGAAAAATTGGCATTAATTCTTCCTTAAATTCATGGTATTATTCAACAGTGAATCTGTCTGGTCTTGGTCTTCATTGGGAAGTTTTTGATGATGGATTCTTCTCCTTACTCATTATTGGTCTATTCAAGTATTTTATTTCTTTATGATTCAGTTTCAGTATAATATATGTTTCTAGGAATTAATCCATTTCTTCTAGGTTATTGATTGTTGTACAGTTATTCATAGCAGTCCTTTATGATTCTTTGTATTTCTGTGCTATCAATGTAATGTCTCTTCTTTATTTTCTCACTTTATTTATTTGAGACTTTTCTCTTTTTTGCTTAGTCTACCTCTTGGTTTGTCAATTTTGTTTATCTTTTTAAAAACCCAGCTTTTAGTTTCATTAATATGTTAATTTGGGGGTTTTTTGGGGGGGGGTTCTAGATTTCATTTACTCCTGCTCTGATCTTCATTTCCTTTCTGCTAACTTTGGATTTCACTTCTTTTCTAGTCTCTTAAGCTGTAGAGTCCAGTTTATCTGAATTTTATTTTAATATGGGCTTTTATCGCTATACGTTTCCCAGTTGAAACTGTTTTTGTAGCATCCCATAAGTCTTGTTATGTTGCCATTCCATTTTATGTGTTTCAGGTACATTTTTGTTTCTCTTTTGATTTCTTCTTTTTTGACCCATGGGCTGTTCAGGACCAGTTTGTTCAGTATGCATATATTGGGAGATTTTCTAGCTTTTCTCTTTTTACTAATTTGTAGTTTCATAACACATTGTGGTTGGGAAAGATACTGGATATGATTTCAATCCTCAGTTTATTGAATCTTGTTTTATGGTCTACTGTATGTATGATTTATCCTGGAGAATGTCCTTGCATAGTTGAGAAGGTTGCGTATTTGGCTACTGTTAGAATATTCTGTATGTGTCATTTAGGTCGATTTAGTCTTGTAGTTCAGGTCCAGTGTTTCCTTATTTATCTTGTGTGGATGATCTGTCCATTATTCAAAGTGGGGTATTGAATTCAGCTATTTTGTATTGCTGTCTATTTCTTCTGTCAGGTATGTTAATATTTGCTTTATATTTTTAGGTGCTCTGATGATGGGTGCATATATATTTATTATTGTTATTTCTTCTTGATGAATTGACTCCCTTATACAGTGACATTTTTTGTCTCCTATTACAGTTTTTGACTGAAAAGCTATTTTGTCTGATGCAGGTATAGCAACTCCTGTTCTCTTTTGACTTCTATTAACATGGAATATCATTTGCCATCTCTTCACTTTGAGACTATGTGTGTCCATATAGTGGTAGCGAGTCTTTTTTAGGCAGCATGTTGTTGGGTCTTGTTACCCATTCATCTACCACTCTGTCTTTTAATTGAAGAATTTGGTTCATTTATATTTAATTATTGATAGGTAAAGGATTTGCTCATGCTATCTTCTTGATTGTTTTCTAGCTGTTGTATAGTTTCTTTGCTCTTTTGCCCCTCTCTTCCTGTCTTCCTTTGTGTTTTGATCATTTTCTGTAGTGGTATGCTTTGTTTCCATTCCTTTGTCTGTTGTGTAACTACTATAGTTTTGTGCTTTGTGATTGCCATGGGGCTTAGGCAAAACATTTTATAGTTGCAGTAATCTATTTTAAGCCCTTAACAACTTAACATTGTTCACATAAAACCCCTCAACACTTTACTTCCTTTCCCCACATTTTATGTTTTTGATGTCACAATTTTTCTTTTTTCAGATCATATCCATTAACAAATGATAGTAGTATAGTTATTTTTAATTCTTTACTCTTTCAACCTCTATCTAGTGTTATTAGTGATTTACAAGCCATCTTTACAATATTACTGTATTATGAATGTGACTATATGTTTACCTTCACGAGTGAGTTTATACTTTCATCTTACTAGTTAGTGTCTTTTTTTTTTCCAGTTGGAAGAACACCCTTTAGCATTTTAAGTTAGGTCTAGTGATGGTGAGCTCCTTCAGCTTTTGTTTGTCTGTGAATGTTTATCTCCCCTTCAATTCTTACAACTGTAAGAGCTAACTGTGGGCACACATGACAGTACAAGTCAGTGACAAGATCCCAAGCTGCATCCAGGTACACAGGCAGTTGCTGGGGCTGGGCTATCAGTACTCACTCAGCTTCAGGGCTAGCTCTGGGTGTATGCACCAGAGTGGGTGCCTGTGACAGTCAGGGCTGTTGTCTTATAAATCAGTGACTGCATGAACTTACTATGTGCATGTATACATGGTGCAGTTTGGAGAGAGGAGTACAGGTTGACTTGGGGTATTCAACCAGCAGTGGATGTGTGTATGGCAGTAAGGGCTGGCCACAAGAGACTAGACTGGTGTGCATCCAAGGCTGCCTGCCGGCTTGGATTCAGGAACCAAATGTCCTTAGTAGGTCTAGCCAGGTCAGCTCTGGCAGGAAGGACTCAGACAGCTGGAGTGACCTCTGAAGCCCACAACAGTGAAATATTCAGGAGGTCCATAACAGATGAGCTAGCCATTGGTTACCTCATTGGTGAACGCCTCTGGGGTTCATTGCAGAGCACTACATTTGGAACCAGTAGATCATAGCACATTGCTGATGATGATAGCCCCCTTTCTTCTTCCTTGCTCCTAGCCATCTCTAGACATCTTAGACATGCCAGTCTATGGGTGGTGACCCTGAAGCAGCTCCTTTATGTGGAGTCCAGCTTTCCCTTTCCCAAAGAGGGGAAATGTTTTGTGCTGGTAGATTGCTTTTTGGCATTGAGAAATGACAGCCTGAGGGATAGGATGATGCAGGCAAAATGAAACTATTCTTCCTACCCTTTTTGTGCAGTTATTCTCAAGATTTTTACTCTACTATATTGATTGAAGCTTCAAAAATGGATTCTTAAGTTCTACCAGAGCTATTTTTATTTGTAGATATTGTCTAATTGCTCTTTGTGGGAGGACAAAGGTTGGAGTCTTGTATTTTGCCATCTTTGTGATGTCACTCCTCACCAAGGGTAATTTGGAGTTGTTACTTAATTTTCAAACATTTAGAATTTTCTAGTTATTTTCTTTAGTTGACTTCAAATTTAAATACCATATCACATAAAATATTCTGTATGATATCTTTTGAATTTGTTATGGTTTGCTTTGTGGTGTAACATATCATCTATTTAGATAAGTATTCCAAGTAATGACAAATATAATGTATTTCTTGTAGTTGTTGAGTATAATGTTTGTATATGTTGATTAGATTAAGTAGGCTATCCGGTCAGTTATTTTACATCCATACTGATTCTTTTGCATCCTTAATCTAATTTTTACTAAAAGATGTGTGCTAAAAACTCCAGTTATGGAGACAGAAAGGTACCTGTCAGTGTAGAAGGACCCAAGGCTCACCTCGTCCCATGAATACAACTAGATAACTATCAAATCATCCTAAATATCCAAGAAATTGACCTGAAGCCTGAAAGAACAAACTCCACAACTAAAAGGAGAAAAGTGGCCACATTGAAGAAGGCAGGAAGTGCGGAGATATGGTTTAGATGAGAAATGGATGATGGCTGCTGTGGAAAGGAGGGAGCCATGGATGTTGGAGAAGGGTGAGAGAGAGAGAGACTGGAGCACACAGGGGAATGCACAAGGAGAACATTTCTCCAAAGCCATAGGCTTGGAAATCAAGAGGGGCTGAATTTCATGAGTTCTTGCAACCAGCAGTGCTTAAAGCCTAGAGTTTTAAAGGTCAGTGGGCCTGGCTTGGATAGAGCCCAGAGGGCACTGCACCGCTCCTAGACCGAAGGCAGATAAACAACCACTGGGCAGATAGCATGGAAACAACAAACCAAAGAGTACCTAGGGCACACAGTGGGGAGAGTATTTGCTCTTCTTGGAGCATGTACCTGAGAGGCAGCATCCACTGAGATACATCTCCAGGAACAAAGGAGCTGGCTGGTGCCATTTCCCTCCCCTTCCCCCTACCACTTCAGCAAAAACATAGAGCCACCTGCAGGAAGCCGTACAGCTCCTACACTGGCTGCCTAATTTACTTATACCAAACCCCACACCCCTGCATTCCAATGCAACTGCCGTTTCAGTCATGCTTGCCTCAGTCTCAGCATGGTGGGGCTCTCCCCCAGAAGACCAGCACAAACCCCTGCCCACACCAGGTCTCCCAACCAGAGTTTTGCAGGGCCTCAGTTCGGTAGCGTTGGTGTCAGGTCTCATTTCATAAACAGACCGGAGCATACCTAGTTAAAACTTGCCACATTTCAGGCCAGGGACCAAACACTGGCTACAGCAGCCAAGGAGAGCCTCTACACATGAGTCATCTGAAGGACAGAGCAGCCAGAACACAACAGCAGATTGCACACAGCACACACCAGAGACACTCCCTGAAGTACCAAGCCCTGGGCACAACATGACCTCTTCTAAGGCCATTACTTTCAGGAGCAGGAGACATAACAGGCTTTTCTAACAAACAGAAGAAGGCAGAGACTTAGACAAAAATGACAAGATGGAGAAATTTATCCCAAATGAAAGAATATGATAAGGCCACAGCCAGGATCTAAGCAAAACTAATATGAGTAACATACCTCATGGAGAATTTAAAGCAACATTTAAAAGGATACTCACTGGACTTGAGAAAAGAATAGAAGACCTCACTGACACTCTTACTATAGAGATAAAAAAAATTAATCAGAGATGAAGAATGCAATAAATGACATTAGAAACATACTGATGCAAAGAACAGTGGCTGGAAGAAGCCAAGGAATGAATTAATGACCTAGAAGAAAAAATAATGGAACCAATGAAGCTGAACAAAAGAAACAGTTATGCAAAGTGAGAATAGACAAGGAATTCAGTGACTCCATCAAACATAATAACATTCACATTATAGAAGTTCCAGAAGGAGAAGAAGAGAGAAAAGGGGCAGAAAATTTATTTGAAGAAATAATAGCTGAGGGGCGCCTGGGTGGCTCAGTCAGTTAAGCGTCCGACTCTTGATCTCAGCTCAGGTCTTGACCTCAGGGTTGTGAGTTAAAGCCCCATGTTGGGCTCCATACTAGGCATGGAGCCTATTTATAAGAAATTAAAAATATATAAAAGTAATAGTAGTTGAAAACTTTCCTAATCTGGGGAAGGAAACAGTCATCTAGATCCAGGAGACACAGAGAACTCCCATCAAAATCAACAAAAGTCAGCCAATACCTGCTTTTGTAATTGAGTTTTCAAAATATAGTGATAAAGAAAAAATCTTAAAGGCAGCAAGACAAAAGAAGTCCTTAACTTACAAGGAAAAACCCATAAGCCTAGCTCGAGACTGCTCAACAGAAATTCGGCAAGCCAAAAGAGAGTGGCATGATACATCCAAAGAGCTGAATGAAAAAAATCAGCAGCCAAGAATTCTCTAGCA
Source organism: Leptonychotes weddellii (assembly GCF_054177405.1). Classification (NCBI taxonomy): domain Eukaryota; kingdom Metazoa; phylum Chordata; class Mammalia; order Carnivora; family Phocidae; genus Leptonychotes; species Leptonychotes weddellii. Next base: position 9,685 of record NW_028031026.1, read on the forward strand.
AGGCTATCAGATTCATAATACAAGGACAGATAAAGAGTTTCCCAAACAAAAAACTGAGGGATTTTGTTGCCACTAAACCCACCCTGAGAGAAATATTAAAGGAGACTGTTTGAATGGAAAGGAGATCAAAAGTGAGAGTATAAAGAAAGGAAACATAAAAGAAGTAAAAATGAAGAGTTCTGTAAAAATCAGCCAAGGAACTCACAGCAAAAAGATATAAAATATAATAACATATATAACACATGGGAAAGATAGGAGAAAAGAATGGGTTTAAACTTGAATGACCATCAACTTAATACAGACTATTTGCAGAAGAGGTTATATACAAACCTAATGCTAATCCTACATAAAAAATCACTAATAAACATGCAAAGACTTAAGAAACCCAAAATATCACGAAAGAAAATCAGCAAAACATTAAAGAGGGAAAGACAAAGGATCAGAGAAAATCTCCATAAAGAGTCATAACACAAGCAACAAAATTGCAATAACTACATACCTATCAATAATTAAATTGAATATAAAGGGGGGGGCGGAGCAAGATGGCGGAGGAGTAGGAGACCTGGATTTCGTCTCCTCTCAGGAATTCAGCTGGATAGGGATCAAACCATTCTGAACACCTACAAACTCAACAGGAGATCGAAGAAAGGAATAGCAACAACT
>NW_028031027.1:0-573 GCF_054177405.1 Leptonychotes weddellii
AAGATATTATTATCAATATGACCCCTTAGTTTGGTTAACAGTTGGCTTATGTAGGGCTGCTCCCATGTTGGGGGCATAGATATTTACAATTGCTAGATCTTCTTGTTGGATAGATAGACCCTTTAAGAATGATAGAGTGTATTTTTGTGTCTAAAACTACAGACCTTAGCTTAAAATCTAATTTGTCTGATATAAGAATTGCTACCCCAGCTTTCTTTTGAGGTCTGTTGGCATGGAAAAGAAATCTCCATCCCTTCCCTTTCAGTCTGGATGTATCTTTAGGTTCAAAATGAGTCTCTTGTAGACAGCATATGGATGGGTCCTGTCTTTTTATCCAATCTGCACCCTGTGCCATTTTATGGGAGCACATAGGAAGTTCACATTGACAGTGATTATTGAAAGATATATATTTATTGTGATCATGTTGCCTGTGAAGTCCTTGTTTCTATAGATTGTCTCTGTAAATTTCTGTTCTATATCACTTTTGGGGTCCTTCTCCTTTTATAGAACACTCCTTAATATTTCTTGCAGGGCCAACTATAGTGGTCACATATTCTTTCAGATTCTGCTGGT
>NW_028031028.1:0-573 GCF_054177405.1 Leptonychotes weddellii
AAAAACATTTTATGTAAAAGAATTAAAAGAGATAATTTACTACAACTTTATTTTGGAGTATATTCTGAATATATTACAACATAAAAGCTAAAGAAAACTGTAAATTTTCCTTAACAGTTTCATAAAACCCTCACATTCCTTATTATGAAATTAATATTAATGTTGGGGTATCTACCATATTCATAAGATTAATGGAAATTCCTTAGCTATTATTTTGACTCTTAATGGGATAACCAAGATAATATAGGTTTGCAATACTGAAAAAATGTAGCATGAAGAATTTTTGCAATGAGTGTTTAGAAAGTATGTTTAATTTTGGATGGATATCAACTTATACTAGGTCCATATGTTGTGTAAGACAAACTATCCTAAATAATTGAGATTAAGATTGGATTATTAGATTCAATAATGTTCATCTTAAACATTGAACAAACTTGCCACATTCCTTTAAAACTCAGACAGAAATTGGGCGCCTGGGTGGCTCAGTTGGTTAAGCGACTGCCTTCGGCTCAGGTCATGATCCTGGAGTCCCGGGATCGAGTCCCGCATCGGGCTCCCTGCTCGGCAGGGAGT
>NW_028031029.1:0-573 GCF_054177405.1 Leptonychotes weddellii
AAAATCAATTCGGCATAATCATCAGGACAGCCCAACTGTAAAGGCCTGATAATTTTCTTACTGTTACGCATTTGCCGCATGGCATCATCATGCAAGCTAATAATATGACGAGCATACCCCAGCAAAAACTTACCGTCTTCTGTCAGTCTCAATGCCCTACCTGACTTCTCAAATAGGTTATTTTCAGTTTGCTGTGCTAACTTACTCATCTTTTGACTAACAGCACTTTGGCTGCGATGCACTTGCTTGGCCGCTTGTGAATAGCTGCCTGTTTCGACCACTGCAATAAAGCAGCGTAGCGATTCTATGTCCATATTTTTCAACTTATAAGGGTATTTTAAATCGGTTATATAACTCACTCTAACATAACAAACGACCTACCAAATACCGTTTAACAATCGAATTACTTATAGCTCATATCAGAATTTTGCGCTGGTAGGTTTGGTATTAAAACGAAATAATAACGTTGCAATATAACTTTAGTTGCTAAATAAGAATTTAAAAATAACATCTCTATTTTTTTATTTATCTGAACTTAAAAATTACATTTCGTTTTTGTCCAAATTCTATAAA
>NW_028031030.1:0-573 GCF_054177405.1 Leptonychotes weddellii
CACCATTTGTATTGACAAGGATGGAAGTGGAGGGGATTCTGCTTAGCGAAATAACTCAAGTTCCTATGTGGAACATAAGGAATAGAGTGGAGGACCACAGGGGAATGGAGGGAAAACTGAATGGGAAGAAATCAGAGAGGGAGACAAACCAAGAGAGACTCTGGACTCCACAAAACAAACTGAGGGTTACAGAAGGGAGGGGGGTAGGGGGATGGGGTAACCGGCTGATGAGTATTAAGGAGGGCACGTGTTGGGATGAGCACTGGGTATTATAAGCAGTTAACGAATGGTTGAACACTACAACAAAAACTTATGATGTACTGTATGCTGGCTAACTGAACATAATAAAAATTCATTTGGCCTTTTGAATCTGTGATTTGGTGTCTCAGATTAAACATATTTAGACTTTCTTATCTAGCCTCCATATTTCTTAACCTCTCATGTTTCCATGGTTGTTTTTTGGTCTCTTCCCTTATATTCTCAATTATTTCCTCTCTTTTCCTAGTTAATTTTCACCTCTGCTGTTTCCAGTCTGCTGTCTCACCTATCCATAGAAATTTAAATTGGGGTTAT
>NW_028031031.1:0-573 GCF_054177405.1 Leptonychotes weddellii
GGTACGTGTGGGGATGCCCACCTTGAAGAGGGTCACAGTGGCGCTGTAGCACACGCTGAGCAGGAAGAGGGTGATGAAGATTGAGATGGTGGTCCACAGCCCGTCCAGCTCCCCATCCTGGTCCTCGGCACAGCTGTCGTCCAGGAGCAGCTCTGGACAGGAAGGGGGTGATCAGTGCCATGCCTGCCCATTGGGGTCATTCCCTGGGGGACAGTCACAGCCTTCTGCAGCCTCAGGTGCCAGCCTCAGCACCCCCAGCTCTCCAGCTTGGGCCTGGCCAGGGGGACCCCTCCCTCTCTGTTCTGTCCTGTGCTGGAGCCCTCATGGGGGAAGGCGCCCTGACCGACACACATCCTCTTCCCCTGGGGGCCAGGTCCAGAGGGTGGGAGGGTCAGCAGAGTCCAGGGAAGGGCTGGTCAGTGTCGGGGAGTGTCCTAGAATATGAGTGTGTGGGAGCGTCAGGACAAGCTGGGTGTGGGGGTTTCGTGGATATTGGGAGGGGGTGCAGGTGCCCTGGGGCAGAGGAGGGCTGCTTAGTGTGGTCAGTGTGTGGATGAGCTGCTGAGCAGCTGA
>NW_028031032.1:0-573 GCF_054177405.1 Leptonychotes weddellii
AGGGACACTATGTCATAACTAAAGTGTCTATCCAACAAGAAGATCTAACAATTATAAATATTTATGCTCCTAACTTGGGAGCAGCCAATTATATAAACCAATTAATAACAAAATTAAAGAAAGACATTGATAATAATATAATAATATAGGGGACTTCAATATCCCACTCACAGCAATGGACAGATCATCTAAGCAGAAGATCAACAAGAAAACAAGGGCTTTGAATGACACACTGGACCAGATGGACTTCACAGATACATTCAGAGCATTCCATCCTAAAGCAACAGAATACACGTTCTTCTCGAGCGCACATGGAACTTTCTCCAGAATAGATCACATACTGGGTCACAATCAAGTCTCAATGGGTACCAAAAGATTGGGATTTTACCCTGCATGTTTTCAGACCAATGCTTTGAAACTTGAACTCAATCACAAGAGGAAATTTGAAAGGAACTCAAACACTTGGAGGTTAAAGAACATCCTACTAAAGAATGAATGGATCAAAGCGGGGGAATTCGGAGGGGTGGACGAACCATGAGAGACGATGGACTCTGAAAAACAAACTGAGGGTTC
>NW_028031033.1:0-573 GCF_054177405.1 Leptonychotes weddellii
TATGCATGGAAAATCCTACAGGAGAACCCCAAAGTGTTGTCAGATTTGGAGTGCAGAGTTTTTCCTTTGTTAAGATTTCCACATTTTTCGGGCGCCTGGGTGGCTCAGTTGGTTAAGCGACTGCCTTCGGCTCAGGTCATGATCCTGGAGTCCCGGGATCGAGTCCTACATCGGGCTCCCTGCTCGGCGGGGAGCCTGCTTCTCCCTCTGACCCTCCCCCATCTCGTGCTCTCTCTCTCTGTCTCATTCTCTCTCAAATAAATAAAATCTTTAAAAAAAAAAAAAAAGATTTCCACATTTTTCTATCATGAACATGCTTTCAATTTGAAATTAGAAAAAAAAAATCAAAATTTATTTTTTGTTGGCTCTTTTCCTTTCCATCTATGACTCCTCTCTGAATTTCATCTATAAAATTGAAATAATGATAAAAAGAGAAAAAATAGCGCTGCAGATATCTTATCCTACTTAGTACCTAAGGCAGGAATTAGGACATTCATATTATAGAGGAGGAAATGGATTCTTGGAGAGGGCAATGTTCCTGTAGAGAAGGTAATGCTCTCTCTTCACAGGGCC
>NW_028031034.1:0-573 GCF_054177405.1 Leptonychotes weddellii
TCCCAATGCACTCTTCAACATCTTTGAGTACTAAATCCATCATATAACGATGATAAGTAGCTGGAACTGATAAGATATGCAGAAATATTTCCTTTTCTCAAAGTCCTGAGCCAGCTTTTCACAACACCTGGCTATAGCTTTGCTTCTCCTGACAGTACAGGAGCTAGAACTGTTAAAGGCTAAAATGCACACCTTCATGGAAAGAAAGACAAGCGCCTTTGAGATCTCCTTTGCAACAGTGCTTCCAACTACCATTTTCCCTCCAACCACCTCTGCCTGTAACCTGCTCTGGCAGTGGATCACCTTCACAGCATCTTCAAAGGAAATGACCCCTGCAGTGTATGGCAGCAACTTCTCCCACTGAGGAATCCAATATGGCATTAGGCACAGTGCCCCAGTATTTCAGGAGAGTCGTCAAAGCTACTTGGAGTATACAAAGGAGAGGTTGGGTTATTTCAGGATTTGAAAAATTCAGGGAGACTTGTGGGATCATCCTGGAGAAAGAACTTGGCAATTTCCCAGGATTTTTCTCTGAACACTGCTTCACATTTGAGCAGGATCTTTCCCATCCAT
>NW_028031035.1:0-573 GCF_054177405.1 Leptonychotes weddellii
CTTCAGAGTATAGGCATAGAGGGTACATACCTCAATATCATAAAAGCCATCTATGAAAAACCCACAGCGAATATCATTCTCAATGGGGAAAAACTGAGAGCTTTCCCCCTAAGGTCAGGAACACGGCAGGGATGTCCACTATCACCACTGCTATTCAACATAGTACTAGAAGTCCTAGCCACTGCAATCAGAAAACAAAATAAAATAAATGGCATCCAAATCAGCAAAGAAGAAGTCAAACTCTCACTGTTTGCAGATGATATGATACTTTATGTGGAAAACCCAAAAGACTCCAGCCAAAAACTGCTAGAACTCATACAGGAATTCAGTCAAGTGGCAGGATATAAAATCAATGCACAGAAATCAGTGGCATTCCTATACACCAACAACAAGACAGAAGAAAGACAAATTAAGGAGTCGATCCTATTTACAATTGCACCCAAAACCATAAAATACCTAGGAATAAATCTATCCAAAGATGCAAAGAATCTGTACTCAGAAAACTATAAAATACTCATGAAAGAAATTGAGGAAGACACAAAGAAATGGAAAAACGTTCCATGCTCATGTATT
>NW_028031036.1:0-573 GCF_054177405.1 Leptonychotes weddellii
TGGCTAACAGACACATGAAAAGATGCTCAATATCACTCATCATCAGGGAAATACAAATCAAAACCATGATGGGGGGGGGCGGAGCATGATGGCGGAGGAGTAGGAGACCTAGATTTCGTCTGATCTCAGGAATTCAGCTGGATAGGGATCAAACCATTCTGAACACCTACAAACTCAACAGGAGATCGAAGAAAAGAATAGCAACAACTCTCTCATCAGAAAAGTGACCACTTTCTGGAAGGTAGGACGTGCGGAGAAGTGAATCCGAGGCGATAATCGGGAGGATAGAAGGTGGGGAAGGGGCCTCCGTTGGCCGCTTCTGGCAAGTGATAGAGCCTCAGAGCACAAAATCGGAACTTTTAGAAGTCTGCTCCGCTGAGGGACGTCACTCTGGTGGCTAAGCGGGGGGTGAAACCCTCTGGGACAGTGTGGTCTCAGGACCCTCGGGGTCACAGAAAGACCGGGGGTGCCTGAGTGTGGCAGAGCTCCCAGGTACGGGAGCAGGGAAGCCGGCTGCAGAGGCGGAGCCCAGGCGCGGTCTCTCAGCTCGGAGTTGCCATAAACCGTGATCCG
>NW_028031037.1:0-10347 GCF_054177405.1 Leptonychotes weddellii
TGAGCATGGCATTGCAAGGTAGAGATGGCATTCGTGATGATGGGTACTGCCTAGGCAAAAGCATGGAGATGGGAAGATTTGGGGATCATGAGCCCCGGAGGTGGGCTGCTGTACTCACGGGGTGGCTGGATCTGGAATTCCCTGTACATGGTCAGCTGGGTCACAGGGTTCCCCACGATGCATCTGTATCTGCCCATCTGCTCCCAGGCCAGACTTGGGAGAGTGACGTTTGCCTCTGAGAAGCTCAGGAGGGAGCCACTGTGGATCCACTGGTACTTGGGACTGGGTTTGGAAGTGGCACTACACTCCATCATTACCTGGGAGCCGATCTTAGCAGACAGGACGCCTTTGGAGATAATGGGACTGGAACTCAGCTGCACGTTGTCTGGCCCATCTGCAGAGACAGGGCAGGAGACCCAGAGCTATGTTTCTGACCCCTTGGGGTCCTGTCTCCTTCTGTCAATCCACACATAGTCCTCCCCGACCAGGTGCCCCCACTTTGCACCCCAAGCATCCCCTAGACCCAACACTTGCAAGGCAGCTCTGCCAACAACATGACTATAATTGTAACATCTTCCATTATCAAGCACCTGCTATGAGTCAGCCCCATGACTGCCCTTCATGTCACAATAAAATAGGAATAGAAGCAATACATCAGGCTCCCTGCATGTTGGGCTCTGTTCTAAACACTTTATAGGTTCACACATTTGCTTAATCCCCATAACAACCCATGTGATCGATTTTATAGATGAGGGAAGTGGGGTCCCAAGGAGAGGATTAGGGATTTCATAGTTCCCTACTGACCCACAAAGGGACTAAGTGAATTCCCCCTATGGCCTGGGAGGAATCTCCTTGCAGAGGCAGGCCCTGGGTCCTGGCTCTTGGTTGCAAACCTCCAGCCAGTAAGCTGTGTATGGAGGTCAGAAACTGCCTGCTCTGTGACCACTTTTTCTGTATGATTGCCAGAGCATGTTTGTTAGGAAACCTGACAGACTTTGTGTGGTTCTAGATTTAGATGTGAAAACCATTCAAGACTTGTGCTTTTTCACAGTTGAAAGATGTGAAAGAGTTTGGTCAATGTGAGAAGTCCCAGAACATTGAAAAGATCCAAGGTTCATTGTATTTATAAGTCAGTGTCTTCGATTTACAAGACCTGTTTGAGATTTCTGGGGAGGTCTGGCTGGATTGTGTACTTGCCTTGGGGGGAGGCCGAAGGACCGTGGAGAAAAGAGAATGCATGAAATGTGTCATTTCGCTTTAAAATCAAACTGTCTGGGGCGCCTGGGTGGTTCAGTCATTAAGCGGCTGCCTTCGGCTCAGGTCATGATCCCAGGGTCCTGAGATCGAGCCCCGCATTGGGCTCCCTGCTCGGCGGGAAGCCTGCTTCTCCCTCTCCCACTCCCCCTGCTTGTGTTCCCTCTCTTGCTATGTCTCTGTCAAATAAACAAATAAAATCTTTAAAAATATAAATAAATAAAATAAAATAAAATCAAACTGTCTGTTTAAGGGAGTATAGTCAGTTCAATCTGAGTAAGAAGAAAAGTGAAGGTGATTTTACTAAATTTAGAAAACCAGAATAAAAAGATCAATGTATTTGAAGGCTCAAGGAAACATGGGATTTGAATATTTAATAAGTTGAATGTCATTTTTAAGAAACTATTAGTTGTAAGCAGTCCCGTCTTTACAAAAGCCAGATCTGAACAATTTCGCACTATTTCTAATCTGAAGAGTAAGAATCAGGATCTCTGTTTTAAATAGCAGATCGTTCTGTGCAGTGAGGGTGATTCTAAGTCCAGAGAGCTAAGATTCAAACCCAGATCCAGCTGGCTGTGGGCTGGCTCATGGTGTTTCCTCTCTCCAGTTCTGCCTGTCTTATTGCTACATCCTTGGAAGGCCCTGAGCCCACCCCCAGCATTACTCCCATGGCTCCAGACCACTCACAGGCCACAGTCAGAGAGATAATTTCACTTCTCTGAAAAATCTCTGGGATGCTTTCTATCTCGCAGTGAAGTGTTCTGTCATAGCGGCTGACCCTGTGGATGATGAGGGTCTTGAGGTCCGGGGAGACTGTCATCCGGTCATTGCTGGACACCAGTGTGTAATCCACATACCACTTGACCGTGGTGGCATTGGTTTGGCAAATGGCAGCCACAGCATCCATGTCCTCTACCAGAGAGCTGGTGTTGGCCCAGATGCCTGGCTTGCCTTCCGCCTCTGGGGGAAGCAGGAAGAAGACATTAGGGGTGGGGTCTGCCTCCCCAAGCTCTGCTCCTCTCCAAAGGGGCTTTCAGTGTAGGTTGGTGGGAAGGCAAGGGTTGTATGGGGTCTGGGGTCTTGGAAGGGGAGCAGCCCTAGAGCTGTGAGGGACAGAGAAGTAGGAAATGGGCATGAGTGGTTGAGGTGTGGGAACTAGCCTGAGCCCACCATCCTATGTGTGGAGTCGTCATTGTGGCATCCACTGCAATAATGGTGAGCTCTTGGGATAGGCATGTGGCCTAATGGTTGTTTCTGAATGCAGAACCTAAAACCAGAACACCCCCAACTGAGGAGCCATGGGTAGAATTGAGTGACAGGTGGCATTTGGACTCTCTATTAATAATTGCTCCCATTGGGGCGCCTGGGTGGCTCAGTTGTTTAAGCGACTGCCTTCGGCTCAGGTCATGATTCTGGAGTCCCGGGATCGAGTCCTGCGTCGGGCTCCCTGCTCAGCGAGGAGCCTGCTTCTCCCTCTGATCCTCCTCCCTCTCATGCTCTCTCTCTATCACTATCTCTCTCAATAAATAAATAAAAATCTTTAAAAAAAAATAATTGCTCCCATTATCTGAGTTCCATTCACTTGACAGATACTCCCTCCAACCTTACAACAGACAGTGGTAGATACTATCCCCGTTCTACAGATGAGGAAACAGAACACCACAGAGGGAAGATGAAGGCTCAGGGCCATGGAACATATACATAGTCAGAGGTAAACACAGGGCTTCCTGTCTCCAAATACACACTCTCCCCACTAGCCCTGTGGAGCCCCCAGGAGCTGTCTGTAGTAGACAGAATTCCAAGATGGCCCCATGATCTCCAGCCTGTATAATCCCCACCCCTCAAATGTGGGTGAAGCCCATGACTTTCTTCTAACCTATACAATACGGCAAAAGTGATGGATTGTCATTCCAATCGTTACCCTTATGTCATATAAGACTCCTTCTTAGCAGACTAGAGAGAAAGAATTCAGCTGACCTTGAAGAAGCAAAGTCATGATGTGAAATACCCACGGACAGAGCCACACATGAGACCACAGCCCCGACTCAGCACCTTGTGAGTCTCAGAGCACAGCACTCGCCCAGACTTCTGACCCACAGGAATGTGTGCTAATAAATGGGTGCTGTTTGAAACTGCTGTTTGTGGCTGTTTGTGGATCTTTGTTATGCAGCAGAACATAACTGATACCCTGATGGTGAAACTGGAGGCCTTGAAGGGAACGAGTGACCCATCTCTGCGGGAAAAGCTAGACTACCATCTGCCGAGGTTCCCACAGTCACCTGGGGGTGGAGGAGACTTGGACAGTATGATCTCCCAGGGACCTCACTCCCAAAGCCCCCAGGTCTGGAAATGGGCAACCTGCCAACTCACCTTGAATGTCGAGCCAGCCAGTTGCTGTCTGGGTCCCATTGCCAGTGTCCACCCTCACGGTATAATTCCCTGTGTCATTTAATGCACATCTCCTGATCACCAGGTCACCTATCTTGGTCACGTTCTCCCGACCACTGGACATGGGCCCCGTCTGCCAGGAATTGGAGGGAGGTTTGTAGCTGACAATCATATTATCCACAGTGTCATTTTCACCGCGGTGCCAGCTGTATTCCTGAGCATCTTTGGTGGCATTTTCAAGGATCAGGATGGTCCAAAATCCCTTGAACCCTATGAGTGAGTCTGGGCTGATGTAGATTTGGCCAGAGGCTTGGCGGATCCCACAGGCCAGTAGACCAGCTGAAGAAGACCAATAGAACACACATACATGAGAGAGAGAGAGAGAGAAGAGAGATTGATTTACACTGTCCAGGAAATGATCTCCAGGGACACTGGTGAGCATGCCATTGGTTGCTAGCTCCCCAGCCTGTCTTCTCCTCCCTACCCCCTCAGCCCCTGTCCTGGTTCATTCCTTCCTCATCTCCTTCCAGCCTGGCTTCCTCCTTGGACACTCAGTCTCCAACCCAACCTCAAAGAACAGTTATGTGGATCCTTATAAAGCCCCAGTTGTGATCCTGTTCTCTTAGGTACCTTCCATGGTTCCCCAGCACTCTACGGATAAAGTTCAAACTCAACATGGCTTATGAGACACTCTTAGGAACAGCTGGTTTTTATGACTCATCTAGCCTCCTTTTGGATCATACACACCCCACCCCATTACACTATGAACCCTCCACTCAGTCATCCATTCATGCATGCATCTGTGCATTCATTTATCAGAAGACAGTATCTACACTGTGTGCCCCAGACATAGACAGCTCTCTTGATACACCACACTCTCTCCTGACTTCAGGCTTTCACACATGTTGTTCCCTGTTTCTGGCACACAGATCCCTCTTCCCTCCTCCCCATCCCCTGCCCCCCCCACCCCGCCCTGTCAACTCACTTCTACTCAGCCTTCAGTTCTCAGCTTTGATGTCCCCTCCTCACCAATCTGGGTCAGACGGCCCCTTGGGGCTCCCCCAGTCTCCTAGGTCCCCTCATCTCATCCCCATCTGGGTCATCAGAGTCTGGAGATAGATCTGCATCTCACACTGGACACCACATCACAGCGTCCCTGAGCATGGGGCAGAACCCAGCGGGAGAACTCAGTTGATATCTGGGTGGATAAATCCCCCAAGACTGTCTACACATGTCTTTGACAGCATCTAAATTCCGTGGAGTGCATGTGAATGTGGGTGAGGATCTGTCATCACCTAAGACATGGAGATCCACTGTCTGTGGACCCTAAGCCTTGGCTCCATGGAGGAGGCAAAGACACCTGAGACCCCCCGCTCTAGGCCTCCAGGTGTAGACACTGGTGATGTTTGAGGACAGGACACAGCGTGGCCAGTGAGACATGATAGTTGTCCCCGTCAGGGGGGTTCAGAGGGTCCTGGAGGGAAGTGAGGGGTTGGGAGGGGAGGGGATCAGGGCAGAGGAGGCACCCAGAGGAGGTGATTTCTGGCAAGTGTGGGAGGGGGTCCAAGTTTATCATTCCTGAGGATGGATGGGGATGAACACTCTGTGTGTGTGTGTATGTGCGTAAGAGAGAGAGAGTGTGTCTATGGGCGAGGTATGCCCAGGTATGTGAGTTCACGAAAGTCCTGGTGCCAGTCCTGCCCCCCTTTCCTCTACTGCTCCCCTGTCCTGCGGGTTCAGCTCTCTTACCCAGGAGAACCAGCTCCCTCCAGAGTCTGCACCTGGGTCTGGAAAGTTCCATGGGTTGCGCAGGTCCTCCAGGGATAGGCATCTGTCCGGGGACCGGGCAGCCTCCTCTGCCTCTTCACAGACCTGCGTCTCTGGCTCTGTCTGAGCTGCTGGTCCCCCTCCCCCTCCTGTGCCCCAGGGTGGACTCTGAACCCCAGCACAGGCAGAGCGGGGGAAGAGACACTTGGGGAGTTGTTGTTATCTTTATGACTTAAAGTGCCTTTAGCTTATCATTTTTTCACCTCATTCTTTTAAAATATTATTATACTGTTCTGCCCTGGTTACAAAAAAAAATCTTATGCTCACTTTTAGGAAAACTGGAAAATACTGAAAAGCACAATAAATACAGGACATCAGAATTTTTTTTAAGATTTTATTTATTTATTTGACAGAGAGAGACACAGTGAGAGAGGGAACACAAGCAGGGGGAGTGGGAGAGGGAGAAGCAGGCTTTCCACTGAGCAGGGAGTCCGATGTGGGGCTCGATCCCAGGACCCTGGGATCATGACCTGAGCCAAAGGCAGACGCTTAACGACAGAGCCACCCAGGCACCCCGGACATCAGACTTTTTAAAAATGTGGGACAGTTGTTCATTTTTGTTTTTCCTACTCCCTGCAGATCTCAAATTTTAAATTACATTGTCTCATTTGTCATGGGGCAGTTTCCCCTTCCCTGAACACCGATAGCTTATTCTAAGTCTCTCCCCGGATCAGCAAATCTTCCACCACCTGGCCATTTGGAGTGGCTGTGGGGCGTGCTATTGTGTGCCTGAGCCAAAATGTATAAAACCCATTGTCTTGGTGTTGGACCTTTAGGCTCAGTAATAGAAGTGCTGCTGGAGCAGAGCAGAGCCTGCTCATGGGGGACGCGGCGCTGAGCACGTGTGATGTGTCTGCTTCGGGGGACCCCACAGAGAGAAAGAGAGACATGGAGACACAGAGACCCAGGTGGGCTGGGTGAGGGACTGAGAAGGCAGGGGAGAGGGCGCATCCCAGAAAGGGTCATTCGACAAATCTTTCAAGCTGGACTCGGAAGTATGTTCGTCTTTCATTTTCACGACGACGAATACTACTTTAATTGCAAAAGCAATGCATTGGCTATAGGAATTTTTGGAAAATTCTTAAGAAGGAAAAATAGAATTAATACTGTTTTAGTAATTAAATTGTTTTCAATTTTTATGAATACTTATCAAAATATATATGTAACAATATTAATATTTTACAATAATTATTGAAATATACACATAAATATTTATACATTCATACATTTTGCATTTATAAATAAATAAAATATTTTATAAATAAAATACACAATTATTTATCAGAATTTGATTAATACTATTGGAAAGCCACCTGTAATAGTCAGACCTCCTGAAGATATATCCAGTGTTTTTCTCTGAAACTTTTCAGTTTTGATATGTCAAACATACTCATGCACACATGCATATTTTTACCAAGGTGGTATCATACCGTTCAACATCCTTATTTGGGCTTCTCTAATGTTAAACCCAAGTTTAGTCAGATAAGGGTGAATATACACTCCAGTGTGTCTAGTGGTTCATTCAATATCTCTGAAGTCTCCTACTGTATTCTGAAAATCCATATGAATATTTGCAGCCTACTGCAAAGCACATCTGTATTTATTTTAATAGGAAAATAATACATTACATACCACTGAAATTGTTAAATTGGTCCTCCTCAGTATTTGAGTATAAGTGGTGCCCCCAGAAAACACACAGAGTTGTTTTTCTGCCTGCAGCTCATCGGAAGCCCTTCCTCCTGTATCTTCATTGGTCTTTGTTCATGGCTGCATACTATTCCACTGTGTTGGCCATGGATTCTTTTGTTCAACTCATACCCCATTTGGGAGCATTTAGATTCTTTCAATGTTTCCTCTTTTTCATACAACAGTATGAAAAATTGTCAGTACCATTTGTGGACCTAGATGGGTCCGAGAAATGGACTTTTGTAGTAAAGAATTTAACCTTAACCAAAGACAGATCTGACTTTGTCCTTGACTCCTAGAAGGAATGTCTAAGTCCTTAGAATGCCCTGCCTGATAAGAGTGTCTTTATTTACCTTGGGGGGGTGGGGGACTTGGAACATACTAGATGTTCCACAGTGGAAATTATGATGAAGGCTTTAGGTCACATGGAATCAGCTCTGCCCCTGGAGAAGGTGGAGACTGAGGTCAGCTATGTGAGCAGTGATCATAACTATGTGAAAGAACCCCAATAAAAACTCTGATGTCAAGTCTCAGGTGAGCTTCCCTGGTCAGCAGACTGTCATACACCAATGTATGGGAGGAGCTAATGCTGTCCATGACTCGTGACTCTGCTGGAGAGACATGTGGGAGCCCCTGGACCCTGCCCAGGCCCTTTCCCCACTTCACTGACATTAATCCGTATCCTCAAGCTGTAACGAGCCCTAACCACAAGGATAATAGCTTCTAATGCGTTATGAGTCCTTCCAGTGAATGATGGAAACTAAGGGTTGTCTTAAGTACCCTGAACTTGCAATAGTGTTACAAGTAGTCGTACATATGGATGCCCCCTAACTACACCTCGGTGTCTCCACCTGTAATGTGAGGGTATGAAACGTTTCCTCTCCATAGGGCTGCTGTGAGCTTTCAATAAGGTAATATATGTAAATAACTGCCATCAATGCTCCCCACACAAACCATTTCAGGACATGTTAATTCCTATGGGCATACTTAAAAATCTTTTTATTACGTTTTACTAAACTTTTGGGGGAAAACATTTTAAACTGCATTTATAGATTAAAAAAAAAACTTCAATTGTATGACCTAACAACAAAAATCTTCACAGGTACTTAAATTACGCTATAAATCTCATTAATTAAGGGTTTGTATCCTTATTACCTTTTTTCCCCCCTTATTAAGGTAAAAGGGAGTTGGTTAATGGGAGGAGGCCAGCAACCTCTGGTACAGGACCATCTGATTGAATCTATTTGATATCACTCAACATGAAGCATCCCTATCCAACAGAGCTATATGCCAAGTCACTGCAGAAGAATGTCCCTCCCTTGTATCCAGACTGTACATGGCCAGTGATGCTTGGTCCAATCAATCGGGACCAATATGGCAGAACTGGTTTCATTCAGAGCCCACAGCAAGAATCTGAGCATTTAATGCAGTGAGACCCTCAGGAGGGCCCTACCCTCAGGAGACAACTGCAGGCTTGGAACATACTTCGGGCTCCAGAGACTCACTCTCATTCCCTTAAGCCAACCCCAGAGCTCACCTGGGGGCAGGTGGCAGCCTGAGGAGCAGTCCCAAGGAGCCCTTAATCTTTTTCTAGAGCCCAGCTTCGTACCTTTTTATCAAAACAGCAAAATGTCACAGCCCCTCCCAGGGCAAGGTTCTGTTGGGGCAGCCAGAATAGACACTAGGAAACATCCACTCCTTCCTGCTCACCAGGCCTGGAGACCACAGGGAATGCTAACCTGGGATCTTTGTGGAACTGTAAACCAGGCGGAACCCTGACGACCTCCAGCCTGGTCCCTGGGGCCCTGTGTGGGCAAACCTATCACCCCAAGCGCATCATACCACCAGGGAGAGCCACGAAGTTGTCAATCGCAGCAACCCTGATCTTGGTCTACATCCTCATGGGGGCGCCATGAGAACCGGATAGAGAGGATAGGAGGCAGAACCCCCCCCCCCCGCCCACCATCAGTTCCCAGAGAAGAAAGGAGTGGAATGGGAAAATAACAACATTAACAATAACGTGGGTAATAACAACAGTGATAATAGTAATAATTCTTTGCCTTTTATCATTCCTGTGCAGCGAGACTGTCAGAGAGATTGGCTTCGGAGTAGCAGGGTGGGAACTGGGTGTCGGGGCGCAGCTGGTGTGGAAGAGGATGGGTTGAAACAGAGGAACGGAGGGAGGACGCGGCTGGTGCAGGGATCCGCGTAACTCTCTGGGTGAGCTGCAGAGGGCGCCCTGACGGGGCAAGGAACGTTGAGAGAGATGCGCCGCCGCCAGGGGGCGCCAGGGGGCGCCGTGGGGGCGGTGGAGAAGTGCACAGACCAGTTTCTGTCAGAAAATTACCTGATCTCTGTAGGCTTCAGTATCCTCATGTACAGAGTGGACATCACAGCTCCGACCTTTGTGAATCTGAGAACAAAAGCCAGGCTGAGTAAAATCAGCAACCACACGACCAAAAAAAAAAAGCAAAGAGAGTATAGGGCCTCTGTCATATGAACCCTGGAACCAGCCACACCTAAAGCCAGGTAAAATTATGTCCTGAATAAAAAAGGGGACTCAGAGGGGCTCCTGGGTGGCTCAGTCAGTTAAGTGTCTGACTCTTGATTTCATCTCAGGTCATGATCTCTGGGTTGTGAGATTGAGCCCAGAGTTGGGCTCTGCACTCAGTAGGGAGTCTGCTTGAGATTCTCTCTCTCCTTCCTGCTCTGCCCCTCCCCTGGCTCGCACTCTAAATTAATTAATTAATTAAATCTTTGGGAAAAACGTGGGGGGACTCAGAGGCAGAGACATATAAGACAGGAGCCTCAGGTCTCTTCAACAAATGGTGTTGGGAAAATTGGACAGCCACATGCAGAAGAATGAAACTGGACCATTTCCTTACACTACACACAAAAATAGACTCCAAATGGTTGAAAGACCTCAATGTGAGACAGGAGTCCATCAAAATCCTAAAGGAGAACACAGGCAGCAACCTCTTTGACCTCAGCCGAAGCAACTTCTTTCTAGAAACATCACCAAAGGCAAGGGAAGCAAGGGCAAAAGTGAACTATTGGGACTTCATCAAGATAAAAAGCTTTTGCAAAGCAAAGGAAACAGTCAACAAAACCAAAAGACAACCGACAGAATGGGAGAAGATATTTGCAAATGACATATCAGATAAAGGGCTAGTATAAAGGGCTAGTATAAAG
>NW_028031038.1:0-573 GCF_054177405.1 Leptonychotes weddellii
CCCCACTTTTTTGTTTTCTCTATTCCTAAAACCAAGGGGGGTGGCCCTAGAATCACTAATATGTAAGCCATCCACTCCCCTGGTTCAATTGATGTAGTTTTTGAATGTAGGTGAGGTCCGGATCCGACCACTAAGAAAGAACTCTTGAGATATCTTTGGTGCAAAAAGGTGACTTTATTAAAGCATGGGGGCAGGACCCGTAGGCAGAAAGCTGCCGCACCAGGGTTTGAGGGGTGGCTGATGATATACTTGGGAGTTGGGGGAGGTAAGGAAAAGGGAGGTTTCACAAGTATTTTCATATTTTGGGGGGGTTCCTTTTTTAATTTAAATTCAATTAATTAACATATAGTGTGTTGGGGGCGCCTGGGTGGCTCAGTCGTTAAGCGTCTGCCTTCGGCTCAGGTCGTGATCCCAGGACCCTGGGATTGAGCCCCACATCGGGCTCCCTGCTCCGCGGGGAAGCCTGCTTCTCCCTCTCCTACTCCCCCTGCTTGTGTTCCCTCTCTCGCTATGTCTCTCTCTGTCAAATAAATAAATAAAATCTTTAAAAAAAACAAACAAACATATAGTGTG
>NW_028031039.1:0-573 GCF_054177405.1 Leptonychotes weddellii
TGGCCATCCGCAACGACGAGGAGCTGAACAAGCTGTTGGGCAAAGTCACCATCGCCCAGGGCGGCGTTCTGCCCAACATCCAGGCCGTTCTCTTACCAAAGAAAACTGAAAGCCACAAAGCCAAAAGTAAATAAAACACTGATAAGCCAAAGACCAAAGGCTCTTTTTAGAGCCACCCAAGTTTTCAAAAAAAGAGCTAATGCGCTATTTCGTTATCAGCCCCTCCATTGACCTTTTGGTGGCTCTTAAAAGAGCCTTTGGGGTTAGGGGGGATGGTCTCGACCTTCCTAATTACTTGTTTTTGCCAGGCTTGTGACTCTCCGTTTTCTTGGGCAACAAGACCGCCTGAATATTGGGCAAGACGCCGCCCTGGGCAATGGTGACCCCCCCAAGTAACTTGTTGAGCTCTTCGTCGTTTCTCACGGCTAGCTGCAAATGGCGGGGGATGATGCGCGTCTTCTTGTTGTCTCGGGCCGCGTTCCCCGCCAGCTCCAGGATTTCCGCCGTCAGGTACTCCAGCACCGCGGCCATGTACACCGGCGCGCCGGCCCCCACCCGCTCGGCGTAGTTGCC
>NW_028031040.1:0-573 GCF_054177405.1 Leptonychotes weddellii
ATTGGCTCCGTCGGCCATCTTAGGACACAGATTTTTCCTTATCACTAATAAGTAGCAACTATGGCAATTTTCTGTTCATTATAATACTCATTTTTCACATTGGACACATATCTATAATGTATTACGGTTTTTTAAATTGAAGTATAATTAAGGTCATATTAGTTTCAGGTATACAACATATTGATTCAACAATTCTATACATTATTCAGTGCTCACGATGATAAGTATAGCTACCATCTGTTACTCAATAGTGTTGACTGTATTCCCTCTTCTGTACTTTTCATCTGTGACCTATTTATTTTATAATTGGAAGCTTGTACCTCTTCATCCCCTTTATCTATTTTACCCATTCCCCCCACCCGCCTACCTTCTGGCAACCACCAGTTTGTTCTTTGTATTTCAGAGTCTCTGTGTGTTTGTTCATTTGTTTTATTTTTTTTTATTATTATTATGTTAATCACCATACATTACACCATTAGTTTTTGATGTAGTGTTCCATGATTCATTGTTTGCATATAACACCCAGTGCTCCGTTCAATACATGCCCTCTTTAATACCCACCACCAGGCCGAC
>NW_028031041.1:0-573 GCF_054177405.1 Leptonychotes weddellii
TAACATATAAGCATTCAACAAATTCTGTAATTGGGTCTTTATATGTGTAAGACTCCTGTTGAATAACTTTAACAAGATCTTTTAGCACCTGTCGGCGTTTCCGAACATCTTTGTTTGTTATGACGGCTGTAGTCAAATAGCGCAGAATATGTGGACACATTGTCTGAATTGCATTAAGATACTGTGGCTGGTAAAGGAAGAGATCAATTATGTTATCACGCCCTTTGGGGTGGTTGAAGAAAACGAACAGAGACCAGTGGATGAGCCATGTTCGCTGCTGAAGAGACTGAAGTGGAGAACTCACAGAATTATTATCTATGGTCTCTTTTAACCGTGTAAGGTCTTCCATAGCTGCATCCCAATTCTGCATTAAGATTTCAGAGGCCAATTTCCCCCAGAGTGAACTCAAAGCATTTCTATCTGTTGCTGGAACCAACACTCTAAAGAAGTAAAGATATTCTGCGGCTCCAGAGTAATTCCCACATTCATATTGAAATTTTGCATACCTATAGAGTGTATCTAAATATTCCTGCCTAAAACCATGCTTGTCTGCCAGGTAGTCAAACAGCATCC
>NW_028031042.1:0-573 GCF_054177405.1 Leptonychotes weddellii
CTTTCAAATTTTGCTTTGTTTTGTTTGTTTCGGAAAGGGATCTTCTTTGGTTTTTTTTTTTTTCTTTTTTTGTATTTATCTGTTCTACTAAAGAAATACTTAAATCATTATCCAAAAATTTAAAATTCAGTAAATAATAACTAGAACATAATATAACTTTTAGAAGAAATCTGATTAACAAAGAAGTTGCCTACTGGGGCGCCTGGGTGGCTCAGTCGTTAAGCGGCTGCCTTTGCCTCAGGTCATGATCCCAGGGTCCTGGGATCCTGCTTCTCCCTCTCCCACTCCCCCTGCTTGTGTTCCTGCTCTCGCTATCTCTCTCTGTCAAATAAATAAAATCTTTAAAAAAAAAAAAGTTGCCTACTTATATATTACAAAATATTTCACTCATTTGGCCGTAAATGATACACCTAAAGTATATAAGAAAATAGGCTACAGGGGCACCTGGGTGGCTCGGTTGTTAAGCGTTTGCCTTTGGCTCAGGTCATGATCCCAGGGTCCTGGGATCGAGCCCCGCATCAGGCTCCCTGCTCTGCGGGGAGCCTGCTTCTCCCTCTCCCACTCCCCCTGCTT
>NW_028031043.1:0-573 GCF_054177405.1 Leptonychotes weddellii
TACTCCTCCGCCATCTTGCTCCGCCCCCCTCAGATCTAGTTTTTAATCTCATGGATTTTAAAATCTAGTGGAGAGGCATGTCAGTCATGTAGAATTGCAGGTGTATAATGAAACATTTTTTTAATGTTTTTAAAAAATTTGAGTAGAGTTGACATACAGTGTGACATAAGTTTGAACTGTACAACATAGTGATTTGACAAGTTTCTACATTAGACTGTGTTCACAAGTGTGGCTACCATCTGTCACCATACATTGCTATTAGAGTACCACTGACTATATTCTTTACACTGTGCCTTTTTTCCCCTGTGACCTATTCATTCATAACTGGATGCCTGTATCTCCCACCACCTTTCACCCATTTTGCCCAATGATCCACCTCCCTCCCCTCTGGCAACCATCATTTCTCTGTACTTATAGGTCTGATTTTACTTTTTGCTTGTTTATTCATATTTTTTGAAGATGTTACTTACAAGTGAAATTATATGGTATTTGTCTTTTTCATTCTAACTTATTTAACTTGGCATAATACCCTCTAGGTCCATTCATGTTGTCACAAATGACATGATCACATCC
>NW_028031044.1:0-573 GCF_054177405.1 Leptonychotes weddellii
TAGGCTCTGGGCGCCTGGGTGGCTCAGTTGGTTAAGCGACTGCCTTCAGCTCAGGTCATGGTCCTGGAGTCCCGGGATTGAGTCCCGCATCGGGCTCCCTGCTCAGCGGGGAGTCTGCTTCTCCCTCTGACCCTCCCCCCTCTCATGTGCTCTCTCTCTCAAATAAATAAATAAAGTCTTTAAAAAAAAAAAAAAAGAACCTAGGCTCTGCAGCCACACCATGTGGTTCAAATCCTGGTTCAAATCCACATACCAGCTGTGTGAGTTCAGGCAAGTTACATAACCTCTCTTTGCCTGTAAAATGGGGATGATGATAATAATACCTAGTTCACAGGGTTGGGAGGAGGATTCAATGCATTGATTATCTGTAAAACACGCGGAACAGTACCTGGTACATCGTAAATGCTGTCTACATTTTTCTATATGAAGCACGAGTAGCAGCATGAATAAGAAATGTTGCTAGGCACTATTTGCCTTCCTCAAGTCACTCCTACGGCCAGCAGGTGTGGCAGGCTTTCAGCCATTGGTAAGGTCACATGAGGCACTTTTTCCCAAGGTTCCCAGATGACTATC
>NW_028031045.1:0-573 GCF_054177405.1 Leptonychotes weddellii
TAAGTTGTTCTCTCTTTAAAATTTTTGAGATACACTTTCTTCCACCGATCAAATATACCCTCAATCTCTAGTGGATGGCTTTGTTCTAGTCTCCTGCCTGATCACATTCTCTCCCCTTTAATTTTTTATAAATTCTCTTCTTTCTTTTTTCAAACAACTTCTTATCAATTCCTTTTATAAAATTTTTTATAATTTCCATCTTTACAGTCATATTCAATCCCTTCATCATATCAACCCTTATTTTTGTACATATAGAAGTTTTTCTTTCTTTAAAATTTTGGGAGGCACTTTCTTCTAACAGACCAAAATACACCCCAAATCTAGTGTGTGGCACTGATCTGTATACGAACCTGATCATATTTGATCACATTCTGGGTTTTTTTTGTTGTCGTTGTTTTGTTTTGTTTTTATCCTTTTTTTTTTTTTAAGATTTTATTTATTTGAGAGAATGAGCTAGAGAGAGAGCATGAGAGAGGGGAGGGTCAGAGGGAGAAGCAGACTCCCTGCTGAGCAGGGAGCCCGATGCGGGACTCGATGCCGGGACTCCAGGATCATGACCTGAGCCGAAGGCAG
>NW_028031046.1:0-573 GCF_054177405.1 Leptonychotes weddellii
TTTTTTTTTTTTTTTAGAGAGAGCATGAGCAGGGGGGAGGGCACAGGGAGAGGGAGAGAGGGAATCCCAAGCAGACTCCATGCCCAGCACAGAGCCCGACAAGGGGCTCAGTCTCATGACCCTGAGATCATGACCTGAGCTGAAAACAAGAGTCAGATGCTCAACCGACTGAATCACCCAGGCGACCCTTAATGTACCTTTATAAAGCTTTGTAAACAAAAGGAGACATTTTAGAGATCTCTTTTTTTATAGCTTGAAAGGAAATGTATGTATTACATATAATATAAATATTATATTTCTATTATTTTTCTCATGAAAAAATAAAAGCTTCTTTTTTAAACATCAAAAAAAAAATACCTTGAGTGATGAATGAGAAGAAATAATGCACCTTGCATGGAGTCATTGCTCACTAATTGTTAGTCTCTTCCCTTATCTTCAATAATCTCCTTATGCCTAATAACAACTGAAAGTTTGTCTTTGGGGAAAATAAGAAAAGAAAGAAATATTAGAATCATAAAAGTTGAATGGGCAGGAAACATAAGATGGGTAAGAGTTACCTTATTGCATTTACTT
>NW_028031047.1:0-573 GCF_054177405.1 Leptonychotes weddellii
AAGGAAGGTAAAAATGAAGGGGGGGAAATCGGAGAGGGAGACGAACCACGAGAGACTATGGACTCCGAGTAACAAACTGAGGGTTTTAGAGAGGAGGGGGGTGGGGGGATGGGTTAGCTGGGTGATGGGTATTAAGGAGGGCACGTACTGCATGGAGCACTGGGTGTTATATGAAAACAACGAATCATGGAACACTACATCAAAAACTAGTGATGTATGTGACTAACATAACATAATAAAATTAAATTAAAAAAATAAAAAAAAATATGGGGCGCCTGGGTGGCTCAGTCGTTAAGCGTCTGCCTTCGGCTCAGGTCATGGTCCCAGGGTCCTGGGATCAAGCCCCGCATCGGGCTCCCTGCTTGGCGGGAAGCCTGCTTCTCCCTCTCCCACTCCCCCTGCTTGTGTTCCCCCTCTCGCTGTCTCTCTCTCTGTCAAATGAATAAATAAAATCTTTGAAAAAATAAATACAAATAAAAAGAATAAATTTACACACACACACACAAAAAGATGCTATGCAAAGCAAAATTAGTTGACTGGTATGTTTTATATTCCCTGGAAAATAGAGAGTTA
>NW_028031048.1:0-573 GCF_054177405.1 Leptonychotes weddellii
GTAAAAAATTTAATTTCATTAGATCTCAACTCTTGAGTATAAATGTTTTTAATATTCTGTGTAATGAAGTGGGAAGTTCACACAAAGCCCTTCTGCTGCCCACCGAAGTACGATGCACTTGTATTTGAGTTGCAAGCTGAACTAGCTGCTATTTTCACAGAGCGTGATATTTACCTGAAAAAAAGGACAGCCAATCCATGGTTATTTAGACTCGGGTACTTGCCGTCCATTTTTTCAAAAGTGAAGGAAGGAAGCCAGTCACTTCATGGGGAAAAAACTGCCAATATCCATTGTCAGTGCTAAAATTTCCAGGTGAAAATTAGAATTTTGAAAACCTTTTATCAGCCACCCTTGTGTTCAGAGCTTCTAATGCGCATACTTCATGAATGAGATCTGTGGTCACATACACAGTCAAGGGACAAGATTTTGAATTCTAGGTTTGTCACCAGCTATCGATACAAGGTCCGTTAAACCAGTCCTCTCTGGCTCTCACGTTCCAAAATTCAAAAAAAAAAAAAATTGTTAAGATAAAGGATTTTTTGAAGTGACTTCTAATTCTTACGTTTATACTCT
>NW_028031049.1:0-573 GCF_054177405.1 Leptonychotes weddellii
CACAGACCGATGCGCACACGCACAGATCAACATGCACACGCAGACCCACACGCAGACCCACACGCATGCGCCGCACACAGATCAACACATGTGCACACACGCAAACACCTACACACACCGCGCACACACCACACGCACACCGTACACAGACCAACATGCATGCACACGCTGCACACACACCTACACATGCCACGCATACACACGCCACACGCACAAACACGCAGACACACCAACACGCACGCACGCACACACACAGATGGACATGCGTGCACACACACCACAAACGGACACACACAGACCCACAGACACACACGCGTGCACTGCGGACTGACACACAGACCGACAAGCACACACGCAAACGCACACACGCGACCTGCCTACAGGCCGGGCTCGGGCGTCTGAGGTCTGGAAGCATAAACCGCAACCACAGCCCAATGGCCAGAAGGCAGCACCAGAGAGCAAGACCCTCCTGCAGCCCGAGGGGGAGGCATGCCTCCCACCCGCAGGGTCGACACTGGCTCTGAGCCCCAGATTCAGTCAGAGCTTCTGGGACAAGAGCACAGCAGGGAGACA
>NW_028031050.1:0-573 GCF_054177405.1 Leptonychotes weddellii
CAACCAAGATATAGAACATTTACTCCCCCCCAAATGATTCCTCATATCCCTTTGTTGTCAACCTCCCCCAACCATTACTTACCCCTAGCAAGAGTTGATCTGATTTTTATCAAGACTAGACTTGTATTCATAGATAAATTCGGGAAGAATATATATCTTAATATTACTGACCTTGCTTCTTTTTTGTGGATATCTTCACTGATTCACAGTAACTATACATTTCCAAAAATCCACAGTATATCAATAGTGTTTTTAAACACAATTATTTCTCAAACTGGTTACTCTGTTACTATTTCTTGATAAGGGGACATTGATTATGATGGAAATTTTATGGCAAACAGTTTTACAGTAACAAAATTAAAATGCCAAAAGACAAGAGGGGGGCGGAGCAAGATGGCGGAGGAGTAGGAGACCTGGATTTCGTCTCCTCTCAGGAATTCAGCTGGATAGGGATCAAACCATTCTGAACACCTACAAACTCAACAGGAGATCGAAGAAAGGAATAGCAACAACTCTCTGAACAGAAAAGCGACCACTTTCTGGAAGGTAGGACGTGCGGAGAAGTGAATCCGA
>NW_028031051.1:0-573 GCF_054177405.1 Leptonychotes weddellii
AGAGTATAAACGTAAGAATTAGAAGTCACTTCAAAAAATCCTTTATCTTAACAATTTTTTTTTTTTTTGAATTTTGGAACGTGAGAGCCAGAGAGGACTGGTTTAACGGACCTTGTATCGATAGCTGGTGACAAACCTAGAATTCAAAATCTTGTCCCTTGACTGTGTATGTGACCACAGATCTCATTCATGAAGTATGAGCATTAGAAGCTCTGAACACAAGGGTGGCTGATAAAAGGTTTTCAAAATTCTAATTTTCACCTGGAAATTTTAGCACTGACAATGGATATTGGCAGTTTTTTCCCCATGAAGTGACTGGCTTCCTTCCTTCACTTTTGAAAAAACGGACGGCAAGTACCCGAGTCTAAATAACCATGGATCGGCTGTCCTTTTTTTCAGGTAAATATCACACTCTGTGAAAATAGCAGCTAGTTCAGCTTGCAACTCAAATACAAGTGCATCGTACTTCGGTGGGCAGCAGAAGGGCTTTGTGTGAACTTCCCACTTCATTACACAGAATATTAAAAACATTTATACTCAAGAGTTGAGATCTAATGAAATTAAATTTTTTAC
>NW_028031052.1:0-573 GCF_054177405.1 Leptonychotes weddellii
AGTGCCTTCTCCTGTCTTTGGTCATTCCCGTGGGAGTAGCCAAGGCCCCTTTGAACATTTCCACTAGGCTTGAACCTGATCCTGAACCTGGGCTGAGGGCCCTGGGGGCCAGGGACGTTGGGACCCAGTTTAAAAGCCACCTTCCCAGGGGTGCCCAGCCACCTCCATCGTGGGACGTGCAACTCTTGATCTCGGGGTGGTGAGTTTAAGCTCCATGTTGGATGTAGAGATTATTTAAAAATAAAATCTTTTTTTAAAAAAAATCTATTTTATTATCATTTTTGAAGATTTTATTTATTTATTTGAGAGAAACGATAGAATGAGCAGGAGCTGGGGGTGGGAGGGTGGGGGCAGAGGGAGAGGGCAGGCTCTGCGCTGAGCAGGGAGCCTGATGCGGGACTCGATCCAGGGACTCCAGGATCATGACCTGAGCCGAAGGCAGTCGCTTAACCAACTGAGCCACCCAGGCGCCCTCCCCAAAAAAGCTATTTTAATTCAAATAACTATTTATTTACTTACTTTTAATTTATTATCTAATTATTTACATACAGCCATACTGTAGAGATATCGCAG
>NW_028031053.1:0-573 GCF_054177405.1 Leptonychotes weddellii
TCTTCTTGATTAACCTCTTTATTCAAGTCTGCTGTTAAATCCGATTGTTCGGGCTGTGGCTGAGACTCTGGCTGTGGTTCTGGTGCTTGTGCTTTTGTTTGATTATGAGCCACAGTAAGCCCATCCTCTTTATCAACGGCAAGAGGCTGAGGCTGGTCAGCAGTATCATCTTCATTAGGAGGTTGATTTTGCTCAGAAATTTTACGTTGTTTAGATGCGGATTGTTCACTTCTAAATATTAGGTAAAATAAAACAAGTAGCAATATAATAAAAATAACAACAGTAATAAATCTTGTGCTCATAATAGATTCCTCGTCTTAAAGATCCCTCTTTTTCACTGGGAATATTGAGACGATGTTTTAAATAAATAAGTGGTAATAAAAGGGTTGAATCAGTGTAGCAATATCAAACAAACTTTCATAGAAAAGTTGCTAAAATTGATAGCTAACTTATATATCATTTTAACTTTTATAGCAAAGTACACAGTGGATTACTAGTTAATTGTTAAATAAGCTAAGCATGGCATTTAAGTCCTCGCTATAAGATTCGATACTTAAACCAATAATTCCCCGT
>NW_028031054.1:0-573 GCF_054177405.1 Leptonychotes weddellii
CTTTTTAGGATTTGGGAGGGCGTTTTCACTTTCACAAAATAGATAAAATCTCCTAGGGAGGGAAGGTCCTGTGAGTCCCGCAGATGA
The DNA here is from genome assembly GCF_054177405.1 of Leptonychotes weddellii. Taxonomy (NCBI): domain Eukaryota; kingdom Metazoa; phylum Chordata; class Mammalia; order Carnivora; family Phocidae; genus Leptonychotes; species Leptonychotes weddellii. The sequence goes on from NW_028031054.1 coordinate 88, forward strand.
GTGGCATCCCCTTCTCACACTTTCTCTCCCATCCAGAAAGGAAGGGCCGCGAACGGAGGAGACGGAAGCTGCTCCCGCCTCCCACTTGAGGCCCATGAAGTTATGGTGACCGATGGCCGGGCTTCTCACCTCTTGTCTCCCAGAAAGGGGGCTCTGGATGTGCCCATGTGCAAGCGGCATTTTAACTGAAACACAGCCTTGTGATTCTGTGGGCACAGATACCGCGACCGTGAAATCACGACGCAGACTTGCTGGGAAAAGTCTGAAGCCCTATGTGTTTTGCTCCCGTTGGCGCACTGGGGACCTTCCCATCCCTGCTTCTTCATCAGTCTGTGGGCAGTCCCTGTCCCTTTTTCACATTGCTTTCCTCCACCCACAAGATTCACCGGGGCTTTGGCCAGGAACCCGGGCCCTGCAGGGAAACTCGGGCAAGTGTTGCGGGAAGGCCGCTGCTCACTGTGCACCTGCTTGCCCCGGAGCTCGCCT
>NW_028031055.1:0-573 GCF_054177405.1 Leptonychotes weddellii
GGTGTGAGCCGGGTGCAGAGGGACCTTCCCCTTGTTCACCGTGAGGCTGAGTATTGGGTGAATGTAGTGTGACGCCCACAAGACCCCTAGGCCCCGCCCATTTGTCAGGGGTGCCTGGAAGGGTCTGATCCCCACTTAGCTCTACCAGGACTCCTGCCCTCCCCACCCCCAATATCAGCATCCAGGGGAAGTCCACTTAAAATGTGGTGGCTGCCATGGGCCAGACACCATGCTCCGCACTTTGTCTGCACTGGTTTGTGTAAACCTATGCAAGGCCTATGAGAAACATCCTAATTTCAATCTCCATTTGAGAGCTAGTTAGTGGCCTGAAGCTTGTGGGCTTAACCACGATACCATGAGTGTGTCTGTAAGGAAACCCCAGGACCTCACCGACCAGGAGGTCTGCCAGAACCATGGATCAGGGAAAGGGTGCCCAAAGCCAGTGGAAAGTTCTGGAAGAATTCCTTCCTTTCACAGTAAAGACAGAAGACTTCATGGAGGGTCTTGAGGGCTGGAGACCGAGCACAGCCTGGTCCTCTCTGCAGATCTGTGTCCCACCCAGCTCACAGTGTT
>NW_028031056.1:0-573 GCF_054177405.1 Leptonychotes weddellii
CAGTCTTACACAATTCACATATATTTTTATTTCTTAATTTCCTGAATGACCCATTCATTGTTTAGTAGCACGCTGTTTATCCTCCATGTATTTGTGGTCTTTCCAAATTTTTTTCCTTATGGTTGACTTCAAGTTCCATAGAATTGTGGTCAGACAAGATGCATGTGTGATTTCAGTCTTTTTATATTTGTTAAGGCCTGTTTTGTGACCTAATATGTAATCTATTTTGGAGAATGTTCTGTGCACACTTGAAAAGAATGTGTCTTATGCTGGCTTAGGATGAAATGTTCTGAATATATCTGTTAAGTCCATCTGGTCCAGTGTATCATTCAAAGCCATTGTTTTCTTATTCTCTCTTTAGATGATCTGTCCATAGATGTAAGTGGAATGTTAAAGTCCCCTACTATTATTGTATTATAAATAAGTTCCTTTATGTTTGTTATTAATTATTTTATATATTTGAGTGTTCCCATGTTGGTTGCATAAATACTTACAATTATTTTATCTTCTTGTTGGATTGTCCCCTTTATGATTATAGAATACCCTTCTCCTTTGTCTCTTTTTAGTCTGTTT
>NW_028031057.1:0-573 GCF_054177405.1 Leptonychotes weddellii
TTTTATTTTAGATGATGAGGATAAGCATGTATGTACTAATCACTTTGCCTCTATCAGACTACTTTCCAAAGTGCTTTAAGTGCTTGCTCTGTTGCACCTGCAAAATAAGCTTAGGAAGTAGGTGTTAGGGTCTTCATTTTACAAATAAGGAAACTAAGGACCAAATAAATTACAGTTGACCTTTGATCAACACGGGTTTGAATTGCATAGGTCCACTTATATTCAGATAGTTCACAGTACAATAGTGTAAATATATTTTGTTTTCCTTTTGCTTTTCTTAAGTCTCTTTTCTCTAGTTTATTGTAAGAATACAGTATGTGATATATAGGCAAAGTATATGTTAATTGTTCAGGTTATCAGTAAGACTTCTGGCCAACAGTAGGGTATTAGTAGGTAACTTTTGGGGGAGTCAAAACTTATATGCACCTAATACCCAAACTGTTCAAGGTGGAACTATAATTACTTTGTAAAGACACAGAGCTAGGAAGTGGCAGAGGAAGGATATGAACCCAGGTCTGTCTGACTCTCAAATCTCATTATCAGGCATTATACCTTATGACCTTTTTCTAGCAT
>NW_028031058.1:0-10345 GCF_054177405.1 Leptonychotes weddellii
TAGCCGGCTGCCCCTTCCTATACACGGCGCATGTCCACGCTGCGGCGCGCCTCCCGGGGCGGGGGGGGGGGGGGGGGCGCACATACGATTGCCCTTCACAATCATGGCGTCGCAGATACCGCAGTGGAGATGTGCCCGCCCCTTACTATCATGGCGCCTCAGTAGCCCACCGGAAGGGCGCATGCCCCTCACAATCATGGCGCCACAGGAGGGAAAGTACGCCCACCTCTCGCAATCACGGCGAAGCAGGCGGCGCTCCGAAAGTGTATTCGCCCCTCATAATCATGGCGTTGCAGTGGAGCGAAAATGCGTCTGTCCCTCGCAGTCGTGCCAGTAACTGCACAGCCTCGGCTTTTCCGCACTAGTGCCCGCCCTCATAACTGTAGTGCTGGCGAACGGTGTAACCTGGGTTTTGAAGGCGGGTATCTGCCTTTACAGTCATGGGGGCACAAGTCCGTGGACGTACGCCCGCCCCTCACAATCATGGCATCTAGGCCGGCGCTCCGGAAGTGTGCCTGGCCCCTTACAGTTGTGGAATGGCGGACCTTTCGGGGAAGTCGGCCTGCCCCTCACGATCATGGCGTCTGAGACGCGCTTCGGAAGTGTATTGACTCTCACAATCATGGCACCGCGGACCATTCTGCGGAAGTGTGCCTGCCCCTTACAATCACCACAACCGGCACAGTCTCGGGCCTCCAATGCTGGTGCCCATCCCAATAACTATAATGCCGGTGGACGTCTTAACTTGGGATGTAAGGGAAGGCAACCATTGGGAGAGCACCTGCCCTTCACAATCATGTCATTGGCAAAGAGCAGAGCCTGGATTTTGCGACACTGGCGCCCGTCTCCTTAACTATAATGCTAACGGACCAGTATAGCCTAGGCTTTGAGGAAAGGTATCTACCCCTCACAATCATGGCGTCAGTGGACAGCACAACGGAAGTGCGTATGCCCCTCACAACCATGGCGCCGACGAACGGCTTAGTTGATGCGCGTGCCCCCCCAAATTATGGTGCCGATGACCGGCTCACAGGAAGCGCGTTTGCCCCTCATAATTATGGCGCCGAGGACAGGTTCAGGGGAAGTCCGCCCGCCCCTGACAATCATGGCGCTGCCAAAGCTCAGCGAGAGGGGTCCTGCCCCTCACAATCATGGCGCTCGCAAGGCTCAGCGGGGGAGCATCTGCCCCTTACAATCATGGCGGCCAGAGCGGGGCGGGGCGGGGCGAGGCGGTGTCTGGGAGGGAGAAGAGGGCTGGCTGCCCCAGCACAAGTGCTCATGTGACTGAGAAGATGGCCGTCTTTCCCTGGTAAGGAAGAAGCGGCGGGTGGTCTTTGGAGAGGGGCTCTTTTTGCTGTCTCTTCAAGTGTCTCTTTTGCTGTCTCTGTCTCTTCAAGTGTGAGCGTGTGCGTGCGAGTGAATGGGAATTGCTCTTTTCGGGCGTGCTGGCGGAGTCTCCCATCGCATCCCGGGTGGTTTTGACCACAGAATCCCCGGCCTCTACCCCTCCAGAAGAGGTCCCTGAGACAGGACGGGGGGAATCTTGGTTCCCCCCCGGCTACCCCTTTCTTGAACCTTTCACGCACCCCCCCCCATTCATTTCATAAAGAAAACTCCAGTTTCCCGGCTTCCTGTTTCCCAGGTTCTGGGGGCGCTGCATGCAGGGGGTGGGCTCAGTTCTGAGTCTGGATAATACGGGACACCTGGCTGTTTCCTCCGCTATTCAGCTCACCTGGAGGACTCTTGATTTTATTTGTAAAATGGCTTCCATTCGTCCCACTGCGTGCTGGGCACTGCGGATGCAGAGCCTTCAGACATACTGCTTGGCCTCAAGGAGTTGACAGTTGAATGGAGCAGACACACACAACAGAAGGGTCTCCAAAGCAGGCATTGGGATGAGGCATAACCTCCCCTGGGGGGCTCCGGGAAGACTTAAGAGGAGCAGAGTCTTAAATTGGGTTTTGGAGGATGCATAGGAGCTCATAACAGGCAGGAACGGCATGTGCCCTGGCTGACCCGCCTGTCCGCGCTCTTGTGACTGGAGTGGCTGGGAGGGATTGGTGCTGTGTGTGCACCAGAAGTCAGCAAGCTGTGACGGTCACGGTGGGATTATTTGGGGATATGCGCTCTACCCTGCATCTCAGAAAGGGAGATCGTTTTCTGATCTTTCTTTCCAAATGATGTAAAGTGGTTTATCTTGAATGAGTGAGTAAATGAAAGAATACACAGCCTTAGACTCTAGAAATACATACAACCTTCTGATTTTATGCTTGATAAACAGCTGCCTTCCACACTCGAAGAGACAGATAATAAAGTGTGGGTCGAAAGAGGCATTCTGGGGAGATCCACGACAACGCAGCTGGGCTTGGGGAGCCCTGCACCCCAAACCTGCAGCCCAGGGCCTGGATTGGAAGTCCAGCTGCTGGTAATGGTTAGGAGCACAGCCTCTGGGCTCCAAACCTCAAGCTCCTTGCAGGCTGTACGACTTTAGGTAAACTAACTGCTTCACCTCTCTACCTCCACTTCACCTGAAAAGTGGGGTTGTTTTGAGGATTAAATGATATGCTACACATTAAGCACTTAACACAGTGCCTGGTGCACACACAAAAGGCTCCATAAATGTCAAATTTAACGAAAGAAACCCATTTCTTCTCTGTAGACCTTCTCTGTTTCCTCATTCATCCCACAGAATATTGCTGAGCACCTACTATCTGCCATGCTCCATGCAAGGCACAGCAAGGTTAAAACTCGGTCCCTTTATTTATTAAAAAATTTTATTTAGAGCGAGAGAGAGGACGCACACCAGCAAGGGGAGGGGCAGATGGAAAGAATCCCAAGCAGACTCTATGCTGAGTGCAGAGCCTGATGTGGGACTCGAGGTCACGACCCTGAGATCATGAAGTGAGCCAAAATCAAGAGTTGGGCGCTTAATGGGCTGAGCCACCCAGGTGCCGCTTGGTCCCTTTAAAGAGCAGCAAGTGTTGGGAATCGTTAGGATGAATATGTGCTGCCGAAGGAATCTGGAGAGGACAGCCAGGTCAGGGGCTTTGCAGACCCCAGGTGTTAAAAGGTTTATAGCACCTCTGTTTGATTTAAAGTAAAAAGATCGCAGGTAAAAATGTACTGGGATGCACAGATTAAAATAGCATCTTCCTGGATTTTCTCATTCGAAACTTCCAGACAAGTTAATTGAAGCCAGATGTTTCTCATTGGTTTTGGTGTTTAAGCCTTAATGATACCCTAAAAGGTGCTTCGCGTGACTAGATCTAAGGAAACTCAGGGGCATCCAATCCCGATTTAGCGTATCAAGACCTGGGAAGGAAATCGCTGAAGTGTTAGACAGCTGCGGTGGGAAATGTTGGCTTTTTTTTTTTTTCCCTGGCAGCCGTCAAGGACCCACGTGAGCCTTTAGCGTTGCCGGGAGCTGGGATGATGGGCGATTTTTATCAGTCGCGTCTGCTCTGTTCTGAATGGAAAAAGCAAAGTAGGGATTGTGAGAAAATGCCCGTTGGGGGGCGCCGTTGGCCTTACCAAAGACCCAGGCCTTGAGGACCAGGCTTTAGCATCTCAAATTGTGGGGAAACTAGTTAGGAGCCTAGAGCAAATTTGAGTGGAAGAAGTGATAGAAAGATCAGCTGTTTGACATGGAATTTCTAAAAGGATAAGTGTTTCCCCCACCCCCTTTTTTTGTTTTTCCCAGAAGCAGTATTTTTACCCCTCCCCTCAAACTTAAAAAATGTATTTCAAAGCTTGGCCCTTTAAAAAAAAAATAGACAAAAGTAGACAATTGTTTAAGGTTCTCAAGATGACCCCCAGCTGGTCTCCAGAGCCCCTGCATCTGAGAATCGGGCTGCCTCAGGTTGCTTGTGTCCCTAAGCACTTGCTGCTGTCACCTCAACTCTAAGCCTCAGCTTCTCCGTCTGGAAAATGGGCGTAATAATAGCACCTGCATCAGGGGGTTGGTTAAATGAGTGCAGGGAAAGGGCTTGGCATGGATTCCAGTATACAGTCAGCACATAACAAGCGAGAACTATTATTTTTATTCTGCGTATCACCCTACTCTTTTGATACTGTACTTTTCTCAGCTGTTGATTGATTTGTTGACGATTATGACAGGGATGAAAAACATTAGCAACTGAATTTCAGGTCCGATTACATTTCCACTCATCCTACTAAACCTTTCAAAATTCTGTTGATAAAGTTAAGAATGATCTGAAAGGAGGGAAAGTGTCATTTGATTTTTTTTTTTAGATTTTATTCATTCATTTGAGACACAGAGAGAGAGAGAGAGAGCATGAGCAGGGGGAGAGGCAGAGGGAGAGGGAGAAGCAGGCTCCCCGCTGAGTCAGGAGCCCGATGTGGGCTTGATCCCAGGACCCTGGGATCATGACCTGAGCCGAAGTCGGATGCTTAACCGACTGAGGCACCCAGGTGCCTTGTGTCATTTGATTTTTAAACTCTGTTACGGCTGCCGATGGCTATTACTCCAATTTATTTATTCTTGAGGTCTTTGTTTATTATATAAGTCAAGGATTGGCTGGCTGCATATCAAAGGGAGTTTGGAAGAGCATTTTATATTTTTGGGAGACGAGGACCGGGTGTGGTTGGTGAGTGTGACCCAGAGACATTAGGCAATAAATATATCGTGATAGGGGTTTTCCTTTCAAAAAAATAAGTCGAGCTCTACCAGTATTGTTGACCGGCCTTCCTCCGTTCCTGCTCTCAAAGCCACTGTTAATTTAGAAAGGGATAGGCATGAAATGACCTAGGATCTCCGCTCTCTTGTACGGAGTTAGGTTTCTGGGTTAGTGGAGCTCGAGTAAGGCTGACAGGTGGCACAGCGCAGCTGGATTTGGGGTCCCTGCAAGGACTAATGAAGCCAGGGGGCAGGGAGTGGCGCGGGGTCATGGTGGGAGGGGGTGGAGGCTGAGGAACGAGGTGACCGGCTCTCTGTGCTCTTTGAGGCTCGAGTGTTCTCCAAGTTTTTAAAACCTGTTTCCCTTTTGATGAGCCATTCCGGCTTTCAGTCATTTCTCTCTTCTTGGTTTTTACGGTAAGTATTCAAGAGCAGCCAAGTTGCTCCTGCAACACTTTGCTTGGAAATGTCCTCACCCATGTACCCCATTTCATGGCTCCCAGGTTCTGCCTTCCGCAGAGCACCAGGATGTGAGCGCAGTCCAGCCAAGCTGCCTGCCACATTATGACAGGGAGCACCTTTCCATGTCCAGTTACCTGGTCCTCATTTCCATCTGAGTGAGTCCTCGCTAGACTGACTTTCACCGTCCGAACTTCTAGCAGCTTCTGTTTGCAGCCACTGGCGTGTTCTGGAGGAGGGTCGAGGCTTTCTCTGCAGCTCTCCTGCCCTCTCTCTGAGCCCTCACGACAATCACCCGTGACCGTCCACCCGGGGCGATGACATTTCTAGTCTGTCTTACAAAACCCTTCCAGCCTGTACCTGTTGCGGTTCCTGAGCTGCTTCCTCATTTTTTAGGTATTTGTTACAGCAACACTCCCACTTCTCAGTCCCTGTTATCTTAGTTCATTTGGGCTACTATAAAAAAAAAAGACTACAGATGGGGACAATTATAAACAAAAGTATTTGTTTCTCCTGGAGGCTGGAAGTCTGGGATCCCAACACCTGCACGGTGTGTCTTCATGGAGTTGGGGGCTCCTGGGGTCCCTGGTCTCAGGGCTCTGATCCCCCTCATGAGGCTCCTCCCTTGCGGCCTCATCACGTCTTGAAGGCCCATCTCCTCTAACACCATCATCTTTGGGGGTGAGGATTTCAGAACTTAGCACCTCTTCTGTGCTAGTTGTGCGTTTTAATGCTACGTGTATTTTAAATACCGTAAGTTACCATTTTTTGCAGTCACTAATCTAGTTTTACCCACACCTTTACTTTTAATTACTCTAAAGTAGGTATGGGTGATATGAGTGTGTACATGCACATACGTGTACATGTTATATATATAGGTTTTGTTTTTGATTGAGATCACTTTGTTTCCACATGTAGCTTTTTTTTCCCCTTTTTCTTTGACTGGAAGCTCTTCAGCCCTTATGACTGAAGGGCAGTTTCCGTAGGTGCAGAATTTTTGGTTGGCAGTTAATTTCCTCGGGACTTGAGTGGTACCTTCCCTTTGCCTGTTGGCTCTCATCTCTGCTGAGACAGTAATCATTCTTTGAAAATAAGGTGTCTTTTTTCCTTCTAAGAAATCCTCTCTTTAGTTTTTAGCCATTTTACTTTGAAAGCCCTAAGTCTGGTTTTAGTTTTGCTTTTGTACAGGTCCTGCTTGGGGCACAGGTGTTTCTTGAATCTGTAGCTTGATGCCTTTAGTTTCAGCTGTCATCCCTTCACACTGCTTCTGCCCATTCTTTCTCTTCCCCTTTAGGGTTCCAGTTGTGTGTGTGTTAGACCTTCCCTTCCTGCCCCTTGGCACCTTTCCAGCTCTTCACTGTGCTTCCTGTCTGTCTTCCCCAGGTGTGTCAGCGATCCCTTCACAAGATGGATGAAAACCATGTGCTCTTTGTCTACTTCCTGCTCAGCTTCTTTCTCTGGCTTTATTCAGCTTCTGTGAACACTTTGCGGGGGAAACCAGGGCCCGATCTCTCACTTCTCTGCACCCCCTGCTCTTGAGAAGCTCTTCTTTCAAGTCCTGGTTGTCTCGGGAGAGGCTGGGGAGGGAAGTTGGCTTCACTTCACTGAGCGCCCTTGGTTCTGGCATCTGGCCTCACGGGTCCCGGATGCCTTGGCAGCTACTTACACCTTGAACTGAGTGTTAAAATTCTATTTAGCGTTTCTCGGTGTTCGTAGAAGTATCGTTCCACTATAAACTGCTGTATCCTTGAGGAAGTCTGAGCAAACAGTTCTAGTGTTTTCTCTGTCTCCCTCCGCTGATCGTTGTCTGGGTTTTGCTATCTGCCAGGCATTCCAGGAGCAGGAACTACAAGGCTGAGTTTGCATCATGCCGGCTCGAGGCTGTGCCGTTGGAGTTTGGGGACTATCACCCGCTGAAGCCCATAACGGTAAGTTTGTCAAGGGCTCTCCAACTTATGTTCTTACTCCACGAAATTACAGACCAGGTTCCTGGGTCTTTCCCACTTGCCAGCAGTAGCTGCTTTCATATTCCACTAGTTTTTTAGTTTTTTATTTCCTCTTCTTTGTGATGTTGACCTCACCCCCCATCATGTTCATTCTGCTCTTACTCATATTCTCATATTCGCGAGGTTGTCATGAGCGCGCGACGCCTTTGTTCCTGATGTGGAGGTGTAAACCAGATACCTTTTTAATTTGCCTGTGTGGAACATTAAGAATCTCTCTGATTACCGTAGAGGATGCTGTCCTGACTAGCGTCTTGGTCTACTTGTGAGTTATTTAAAAAACGAAAAGCAGGCAAGTGATGTAGATGGTCCCTCTCTTCTGGGTTAGTGCTGTTTGATCAGTAAGTAGTAGAAGCTGTGTGCGTGTCACCGTGGGTGGGGATGAGGGTGACAGACACAGACCAGTGGATACCAAGGACATGAAGTTTCCTAATGGCGGAGAGCCTGAGAATGCACAGAGGCCATTACTTAAAGCAGGAGATCCTAGATGGAGCTTCTGCCTCCCAGGGCCCCTCCAGGCCCTGTGGGCTTGTGCGGCCATGGCTGACCCCCCGGTTGGGTCAGTTCCGGGCTTGCATCCTGTGGCTTAGCGACATGACAGCAGAGAGACTCTTCTCTAGCAGTGTTTGTTGCCCAGCTGGGCTACGTGTCCCTCCCTGACCCACTCTGGTGTCCAGGGGTAGAACGTGCTGACTGATTGGGTTGGGGTAGTGCCCACCCTGGGAACTGGTAGTAGGGCCCACCCCAGCAGGCCTGTAGAAGCTGAGAGTCGGGGAGGGCTCCTTTCCCAAAGAAAACATGGACTGTGAGCCTGGGAGATGGAAGGCCGGATGCCAGGCAGACAGAATGACAAATGTACACCAGTAGGAGGCACTGGGCCAAATCATCCGAGGTTGGCGTCAGACCCTACGGGTTTAGGGCAAGGTCTTCAATAAGCCTGCCCTTGCTTGAGACACCCACTGCACATTTGGGGGACCCCAGGCCACCTGTACTTCTGACCAACTGGCTGCATATCCAGGATCTCCCTCAGGCTTGATAATGGGCTAGAACAGCTCACAGAACTCAGAAAAGTATCGTCCTTACAGTTTTATATAAAGGATATGGATGAGGAGCAACCAGCTGAGAGACACTTAGGGTGAGGTCTGGGAAGGTTCGGGACCACAGAGAGCTCTGTGCCCTCAGCCTGTGGACATATCGTGTGTCCACCAACCAGGAAGCTCACTGAGCTTTGGTGTGTCCACACTTTGTATCGGGGATTTTATTACATGGGCGTGGCGGAGTGATTCCTTGGCCACATGATTGGACCCTGAGGTCAGGCTGATATCACCTGGCTGTGCTCACAGACTTGGTCCTTCTCGTGACCAGCCACCACACTGTGGCATCTCATTAGCATAAACTCAGGTATGACTGACAGGCTTGTGAATGACAGACACTCCAAGGACTAGAGCCCCCTTTTCCAGAACCAGGGTCAAAGGCCCGTCAGGCTCTCTTTTATCCAACCCTCTCCGTCATTCTCTCTCTCTCTCTCTCTCTCTCTCAAGACGGGTTTCCTCTGTCTCCCTGTGGATACCTTCCCAAAGTGTCCGTTACTGTCCCTCTACCTCTGGCCCCTGGGTTTTCGTAGCTTCCTCATTTCAAGAGGAGAGTGGAGGGCAACTAGCCCTTCTGGATTTGGTCCTAAATTTTAGGCAGAGAGACTCTGGTTGCATCCTCTTGGCTCAAGAGTTCACCCCCAGTCTGGTCATCTGAAGCTGGGGGGAGTTGGAGGCCAGTGGACCAAAGACATGGCTTTACACCCCAACACCCTGCCCCGCCCCGTAGGACTCACCAGCATGTGGCATCGGGAAGTTCTCTGAAAAGGAAGGCGGGGCATCCACTGCTTGGCGGTGATGACCCAGCCCAGCAGCACCCCTGAGACCGTCTTCAGAGCGGGACAAGCCTGGGATCTTGCGTGCCCTGGTTCACGACCCTCCCTAGACCCGTGGCACCTTGTGAATGACCTGACAGGCTTGTGAAGATGCGGGCTCTGATGCCGTAGATCCCAGGGGGAGCTTGAGTGCCCACGTTCTTGAGCAGCTTCCTGGTGACATGGATGCTGCTTGTCCAGGGACATGCTTTGAGTAAGAGGGCCCGACGGGTGTGGTTAGAGCTCACCTCCTGGGCCCTAATGGCCCAGTCTCTGACTCACCCCTACTCCGTGCCTTCCCTTCCTCTGTAGCCGGGATTCTACAGAATCCCAGTAAGCGTCCCTGCCCCAAGCGGTGGTCACTTCAGTGAAGGGAATGAGCGAAAACCCATGTGAGTGTATCTCTGGGAAAAGTCTTGGGAAACTTCCACTTGACCTCTCGGGTTTTCCCCACAGGTCACGGAGTCGAAGACCAAGAAAGTGAGCCGGAAAGGTAGCACTTCTTCCACGTCCTCCTCGTCCTCCAGCTCCGTGCTGGACCCGCTGAGCAGCGTGCTGGACGGGACCGACCCCCTCTCCATGTTCGCGGCCACGGCAGACCCTGCAGCCACGGTAACGCGGCCGCTGGTGGTCGGTCCTGCGGGGGCGGCGGTGGCGCTTTCATTTCATGGTGGTTTGCTTTCATTCTGCACAGGTCACGCAGCGGGGGGCGTAATGTTTGTACCGTTCAGCTGATCCAGGCGCCCACAGGGTCCGGCTTATGGAGGCCGCCCCTCCTTTCTTTATGAAGGCATTTCAAAATTCATTTTTGGTTTTAATTTCACCCTTTATAATTCCTTTATTTATTTATTTATTCTTAGGTAATTACGTAAGTAAATCGCTGATTTTTCACGTAAGAGAGTCAAACTGCCAACGAACCCTGTGTCCTGTTGGCCACCTTTGAGGTCCTCAGTGATCAGTGTTTTCAGTGTCTCTTCTGTCACTTTGTATTTCCTTTTCTTTTTTTTTCTTTTTTTTTAAGATTTTATTTATTTATTTGAGAGAGAATGAGATAGAGAGAGAGCATGAGAGGGGGGAGGGTCAGAGGGAGAAGCAGACTCCCTGCTGAGCAGGGAGCCCGATGCGGGACTCGATCCCAGGACCCTGGGATCATGACCTGAGCCGAAGGCAGTCGCTTAACCAACTGAGCCACCCAGGCGCCCTCCTTTTCTTTTTAAAGATTTTATTTATTTGAGAGAGAGGGAGCTCATGAGCACACACAAGCAGGGGGAGCGGCAGAGGGAGAGGGAGAAACAGACTGCCCGCTGAGCAGGGAGCACAATGCGGGGCTCGATCCCAGCA
>NW_028031059.1:0-573 GCF_054177405.1 Leptonychotes weddellii
AGTGGTAGATGGATTTCTTCCCCTCTGTATCTCTTCTTTGTACAAACAGAGGTTCTGTATTTCTCTAGGTAAATCTGGATTATTCACATTCATGTACTGCCTCTGAATTTCTAGTTCGACCAGATGTTCAGGAGCAGAATCCTCAGAGCTCTTAAAGGGTGGGGCCCTTCTTCTTGGCCAAGCCACTGAGTTGGCCAGGCCAGCGAGGGAGCAGATAATCTTCCATGAGAAAAATGCAAGCACTTGCCTCTTCCAGTTGTTTATTTTCCCCAAACAAGAAGCTCAGTTTTCTACCCTGGATATCTTGTCGTGCATCCCGAAGGAGTTCTACAGCCTCGCCCACCCTCTCGCCATAGTTCTTAACTGGAAGAAAGTAGTAGACCGGAAGGGCAAAGGCTATTACGATGTCATCAAGGATCAAGAAAATCAAGCTTCACTAAATAGGATGATGCTAGCCAGCCTGTTTCTTCTAAATTACTGTAAAGTGCACCCCATCAGCCACTTGACTTTTCTCTCAACCAACAAATCTGCTTCACACCTGGACTGGCAACTTCTTATTTCCCCAAAGAAAAA
>NW_028031060.1:0-573 GCF_054177405.1 Leptonychotes weddellii
AGGCAGAGAAGCTCCCGGAGGAAGTCTGAGGCAGGCTCCCTGCAGGCGCTGAGCTCAGGGGTGCTTGGGCATCACTTGCAGGGCAAGGTGGGTGTCTGGCAGCCCTGCCTCTGAAAACGGCCCCACCCCCGTCGGCTGCAATGAGGCCGTGGCCCCACAGTCTGGCCGGGCTGCTGGGATCACTGAGGACACCCGGTCCAGCCTCTCAGAGCCCAGGGCCCAGCCCGGCACCTGGCCAGGGTGGGTGCTCAGCAAACATTTGTGTGTTCAATGGGAAACTGAGGCGTCTGTGAACAGTCAGGAGGTGAAGGAAACGAAATAAGGAAGAAGAGGAGCAGAGAGGTGCATCCCGCCTGCTGGAGGAGTTGGCGGTGCAGCAGGGGGGTGGGGCGAGACACCCCTGGGTCCTCCGAGGCCAGGGAGGGGCAGTGGGCACACAGGGAGGTGGGGGCCCAGACCACATGCCCACAGGATGCAGGCCGTGGAAGCAACGTGCAGCAGGATGCTGGGCAAGCCGACGGCCGGGCATGGCCCAGGACGCAGCAGGTCAAAGGCAGGTCAACGGCAGGTCAG
>NW_028031061.1:0-573 GCF_054177405.1 Leptonychotes weddellii
TTCTTTCGCTTCTGTTTTGTGCCACCACTATTCTAAGTGCTGGAAATACACAGTAATGAGGAAATCATGAATTCCTAACAAGAGGAATCTCTGTATTTAGTTAAGGAAATAGATAATAAACAAATAAATAGATTCATATTGGAATTTCGTGAAAAAAAATATATCTTGGCCCAAATCCTGAGATTTAAGATTAACATACAGCCAAGCTTTAAACTGTGTTGTCACTATCACAGAATGAACTGAGGGTACATAACCAAATATTACCCAGTAAAACAGAGCTGTTGCTGTAGCAATATTACGAGATTTTAGGAGTTACATTTTGTACGGGGACAGTAATTCCTCCACACTGTCAGCCGATAAATTCTGCCTGTGTTCAAGTGTCTCGCACGTTTGGAATCCTGCGTGGTAGTCTGTGGTCTCTGATGATCCGCAGCTTGATGGAAGTGATCCTATAAACCGTTTGCTATTTGTACTGCCTGCAGAAGACAAATCTTGGTTCTAGACAAGTGACAATATAGCAACATAACTGGCTTTCAAGATAACAAAATCTTCCCTGAATTTTTATCTGCATCT
>NW_028031062.1:0-573 GCF_054177405.1 Leptonychotes weddellii
AAATGTTTGGTAGAATTCCCCTGGGAAGCCATCTGGCCCTGGGCTTTTGTTTTTTGGGAGATTATCATTCCTATACCTTTTGTTTGGGGACAAACAGAGCTGATTCTGCCTTTCTTTCTTTTTTCCCCTTTCCTTATTCCTTCCTTCAATGAAGATATAAAAGTGTGAATCTTTTATAGATTTTTGTGTTCTTTCAGCGAGCCAGTGTCCACTATGTTCTCTGCACCATAGGAAACCTGGGGCGGGAGATCAAAAGATCATTTGGGCAGTGCTGTTCGAGAGATTATTCTTTTTACTTGGAAAAAAAATAGGTAACAACATTTGACTTTCTTCTGTGTGTGAAGGCATTATAAGAGACAGACAAATAAAGCATGTGTCGACCTCAAAGTCTTTAGACTTTCAAACAATGGTTTTCAATTTTCAAGACATGAAACCAATGTAGTAGATGAAGAAGTGCATTTTTACTTAGAATAGTACAGAATAAAAAGCATCCGAGTACCTCCCATGAAGTGAAGATATTATCACATGAGATGGAGTCTCAGTAGAGTGGCTAGGTGTGCACACCAGATCACA